>NW_023994567.1:97500-110000 GCF_015586225.1 Lucilia sericata
TAGTCTAAAGTCTAGTCTATAGTCTAGTCTATAGTCTAGTCTATAGTCTAGTCTAAAGTCTAGTCTATATTCTATAGTCTAGTCTATTTCTAGTCTATAGTCTAGTCTATAGTCTAGTCTATAGTTTAGTCTATAGTCTAGTCTATAGTCTAGTCTATAGTCTAGTCTATAGTCTAGTCTATAGTCTAGTCTATAGTCTAGTCTATAGTCTAGTCTATAGTCTAGTCTATAGTCTAGTCTATAGTCTAGTCTATAGTCTAGTCTATAGTCTAGTCTATAGTCTAGTCTATAGTCTAGTCTATAGTCTAGTCTATAGTCTAGTCTATAGTCTAGTCTATAGTCTAGTCTATAGTCTAGTCTATAGTCTAGTCTATAGTCTAGTCTATAATCTAGTCTATAGTCTAGTCTATAGTCTAGTCTATAGTCTAGTCTATAGTCTAGTCTATAGTCTAGTCTATAGTCTAATCTAAAGTCTAGTCTATATTCTATAGTCTAGTCTAGTCTATTGTCTAGTCTATAGTCTAGTCTATAGTCTAGTCTATAGTCTAGTCTATAGTCTAGTCTATACTCTAGTCTATAGTCTAGTCTATAGTCTAGTCTAACTCCTAGTCTATAGTCTAGTCTATAGTCTAGTCTATAGTCTAGTCTATAGTCTAGTCTATAGTCTAGTCTATAGTCCTAGTCTATAGTCTAGTCTATAGTCTAGTCTATAGTCTAGTCTATAGTCTAGTCTATAGTCTAGTCTATAGTCTAGTCTATAGTCTAGTCTATAGTCTAGTCTATAGTCTAGTCTATAGTCTAGTCTATAGTCTAGTCTATAGTCTAGTCTATAGTCTAGTCTATAGTCTAGTCTATAGTCTAGTCTATAGTCTAGTCTATAGTCTAGTCTATAGTCTAGTCTATAGTCTAGTCTATAGTCTAGTCTATAGTCTAGTCTATCGTCTAGTCTATTAGTCTAGTCTATAGTCTAGTCTATAGTCTAGTCTATAGTCTAGTCTAATAGTATAGTCTATAGTCTAGTCTAAGTCTAGTCTATAGTCTAGTCTATAGTCTAGTCTAGTTATTGTTCTAGTCTATAGTCTAGTCTATAGTCTAGTCTATAGTCTAGTCTATAGTCTAGTCTATAGTCTAGTCTATAGTCTAGTCTATAGTCTATAGTCTAGTCTATAGTCTAGTCTATAGTCTAGTCTATAGTCTAGTCTATAGTCTAGTCTATAGTCTAGTCTATAGTCTAGTCTATAGTCTAGTCTATAGTCTAGTCTATAGTCTAGTCTATAGTCTAGTCTATAGTCTAGTCTATAGTCTAGTCTATAGTCTAGTCTATAGTCTAGTCTATAGTCTAGTCTAGTCTAGTCTATAGTCTAGTCTATAGTCTAGTCTATAGTCTAGTCTATAGTCTAGTCTATAGTCTAGTCTATAGTCTAGTCTATAGTCTAGTCTATAGTCTAGTCTAGTCTAGTCTAGTCTATAGTCTAGTCTATAGTCTAGTCTATAGTCTAGTCTATAGTCTAGTCTATAGTCTAGTCTATAGTCTAGTCTATAGTCTAGTCTATAGTCTAGTCTATAGTCTAGTCTATAGTCTAGTCTATAGTCTAGTCTATAGTCTAGTCTATAGTCTAGTCTATAGTCTAGTCTATAGTCTAGTCTATAGTCTAGTCTATAGTCTAGTCTATAGTCTAGTCTTACTTAGTCTAGTCTATAGTCTAGTCTATAGTCTACTTTATAGTCTATTGTATAATCTAGTCTATTGTCTATTGTATTGTCTAGTCTATAATCTAGTCTATAGTTTGGTCTATAATCTAGTCTGTCGTCTGCCACTATAGTATAATTTTTTTAACCTTAAGAAGTACTCTTCATTATTTAAATTTTCCTTGTCTGAGTCTAGTCTATAGTCTAGTCTATAGTCTAGTCTATAGTCTAGTCTATAGTCTAGTCTATAGTCTAGTCTATAGTCTATAGTCTAGTCTATAGTCTAGTCTATAGTCTAGTCTATAGTCTAGTCTAAGTCTAGTCTATAGTCTAGTCTATAGTCTAGTCTATAGTCTAGTCTATAGTCTAGTCTATAGTCTAGTCTATAGTCTAGTCTATAGTCTAGTCTATAGTCTAGTCTATAGTCTAGTCTATAGTCTAGTCTATAGTCTAGTCTATAGTCTAGTCTATAGTCTAGTCTATAGTCTAGTCTATATCTAGTCTATAGTCTTAGTTCTAGTCTATAGTCTAGTCTACTATGTCTAAGTCTATAGTCTAGTCTATAGTCTACTTTATAGTCTATTGTATAATCTAGTCTATTGTCTATTGTATTGTCTAGTCTATAATCTAGTCTATAGTTTGGTCTATAATCTAGTCTGTCGTCTGACTATAGTATAATTTTTTTAACCTTAAGAAGTACTCTTCATTATTTAAATTTTCCTTGTCTGAGAGAGAGAGAGAAAAATATGATAAAGAGAATCCCTAAAATTTACTCATGGAAATTAATACGAAGCTGGCAATACTGCTAAAAATAGGATAGAATTTTGTATTTCCTTTTCCTTAATGTTTTAATGAGATCCGTTTGGATATTAGGGCGTATGAATAACATGGAATTTTCAATTATCAAATATTCAAAGAAAAGTAGATTCAAATAAAACATATCTTTTAAATTTGATTTACATTAAAATTATAAATTTTGTATTTTTCTTTATGTCGAGTTATCATTGTAATAGAAATAAATTACCTCTATAAGAGTATACAATTTAAGAGAAATTATTTTTAACTGTTTTTTTTTTTCAATCAATACTCAGCTCTTTAGTTATTTCATTGCAGCTTTTTGTTTAAACTTAAAAGCATACTATTTTGTCATTTTCAGCTCATTCGCTTAACGTCTGTTGTCTAAAACGTATCGTTCGTTGCTATAGTTAAATTTAAGTTTTCTTTTTGTTTTAAATAAAAATAAAAAAATAATAATTAAAAAAACCTTTATTGAAAGAAATAAAAACAAAAAAAAGCACATACAAACGCGCGTGTTTTGTTTTCAGTTTTATTTCTTCTTTCTTTTTGTTTTTTGTGATTTTATTATATTGCTTTTAAAAAACAAAGTTACAAACCTATAAATGTATAATATAAGAAATAAGAAAAAACAAACATTTTGTTAACAATTTGCGTTATCGTTTTGAAATAAATCGTTAATAAAAAAAAAAAAAAATACATATGTACGGTTTTTGAGTAAAATTTATAATTTATAGAATGAATTAAAAAAAAGTAAAAATACAAAAGTTTTATTTAGAAAAAACAAGAGAAATGTTTAAAATAATGCTCTTGCTTGGTGATTTTTTATTTAAAAATAAAATACGCTGAATTTAAAATTATAAAGAGTGTGAGTGAGTGTTAGAGTAAAAAAATTATAAAAAAAGTTTTCGTTTCAGATTTTTTTTAGCGCGCTAGTGTGTGAAACGTAAAACGAAGTTTTTAAAATTGAAAAAATTTTATACAAAAAAATGCTGACGTTTTAAATTTTAAATTAACAAATATGTTTGCTAAAACGTATAAAAAGAAAGAATTAAAAAATATAAAAATAGTTATAAATAATGAAAAGATAATTGTTATAAATTAATTTGTAAAAAGAAAAATTTTAAAAATAAATAAAATTTTAAATTAATAGAAAAATTAAACAGTGTCTTTAAATAATGTATACTTTTACAAATAATCAAAAACTTACAACAATTTAATAAAACATCAACACAGACTAAACTAAATGTAAGTACTCTTCAAAAAGTTTATATTAATTTGTTGAAACTTTTGTTTGAGACAACAAAAGTTGACAAATATGTAAAATAATTAAATAAAACGTAGCAGTTAGATAGAAACAACAACAACAGCAGCAAAATAAACCTTTCAACAAAAACAAATAAAACACCTTGAAAGAAATTTCTACACCAACAAAATAAAGATCACCCATTTATTTAACTCACACCTCCCACCCCATTCCAATTTAAACACTTAACTCTCTTAAACCAGCAGCTACCGTTATTTACAAATTTAAAATAATTTTAGAAAAAAAAAACCTTTAGTAATTTTGCTTTCATTTAAAATTATGCAAGAGAAAAAAACCTTCTCTCTCTCTGTGATAAAAAGAGTATAAGTATTAAAACTCATTTAAGAAAGTACAAACGAGTACAAAAAAGTGCGTGATTTTATTTTGTTTTTATTTACGTGTACTTATTTAAGCCACAAAACGAAAATCAAAACATACAACAACAAAAAGAAAACAAAAACAAGTGCAAGGTGCATTTTTAAGTCAGGCATGGGAAATTGATATATTTTAGATATCAGTTTTATAGATTTACATATATACTATAGACTAGACTATACACTAGACTATAGAATTGACTATAGACTAGATCATAGAATAGACCATAGAATAGATTATAGACTAGACTATAGACTAGACTATAGACTATACTATAGACTAGACTATAGACTAGACTATAGACTAGACTATAGACTAGACTATAGACTAGACTATAGACTAGACTATAGACTAGACTATAGACTAGACTATAGACTAGACTATAGACTAGACTATAGACTAGACTATAGACTAGACTATAGACTAGACTATAGACTAGACTATAGACTAGACTATAGACTAGACTATAGACTAGACTATAGACTAGACTATAGACTAGACTATAGACTAGACTATAGACTAGACTATAGACTAGACTATAGACTAGACTATAGACTAGACTATAGACTAGACTATAGACTAGACTATAGACTAGACTATAGACTAGACTATAGACTAGACTATAGACTAGACTATAGACTAGACTATAGACTAGACTATAGACTAGACTATAGACTAGACTATAGACTAGACTATAGACTAGACTATAGACTAGACTATAGACTAGACTATAGACTAGACTATAGACTAGACTATAGACTAGACTATAGACTAGACTATAGACTAGACTATAGACTAGACTATAGACTAGACTATAGACTAGACATAGACTATAGCTAGACTATAGACTAGACTATAGACTAGACTATAGACTAGACTATAGACTAGACTATAGACTAGACTATAGACTAGACTATAGACTAGACTATAGACTAGACTATACTAGACTATAGACTACTATAGACTAGACTATAGACTAGACTATAGACTAGACTATAGACTAGACTATAGACTAGACTATAGACTAGACTATAGACTAGACTATAGACTAGACTATAGACTAGACTATAGACTAGACTATAGACTAGACTATAGACTAGACTAACTAGACTATAGACTAGACTATAGACTAGACTATAGACTAGACTATAGACTAGACTATAGACTAGACTATAGACTAGACTATAGACTAGACTATAGACTAGACTATAGACTAGACTATAGACTAGACTATAGACTAGACTATAGACAGACTATAGACTAGACTATAGACTAGACTATAGACTAGACTATAGACTAGACTATAGACTAGACTATAGACTAGACTATAGACTAGACTATAGACTAGACTATAGACTAGACTATAGACTAGACTATAGACTAGACTATAGACTAAGACTATAGACTAGACTATAGACTAGACTATAGACTAGACTATAGACTAGACTATAGACTAGACTATAGACTAGACTATAGACTAGACTATAGAACTAGACTATAGACTAGACTATAGACTAGACTATAGACTAGACTATAGACTAGACTTATAGACTAGACTATAGAAGACTATAGACTAGACTATAGACTAGACTATAGACTAGACTATAGACTAGACTATAGACTAGACTACTATAGACTAGACTAATAGACTAGACTATAGACTAGACTATAGACTAGACTATAGACTAGACTATAGACTAGACTATAGACTAGACTATAGACTAGACTATAGACTAGACCTATAGACTAGACTATAGACTAGACTATAGACTAGACTATAGACTAGACTATAGACTAGACTATAGACTAGACTATAGACTAGACTATAGATAGACTATAGACTAGACTATAGACTAGACTATAGACTAGACTATAGACTAGACTGTAGACTAGACTATAGACTAGACTATAGACAAGACTACAGACTAGACTATAGACTAGACTATAGACTAGACTGTAGACTAGACTATAGACTAGACTATAGACAAGACTATAGACTAGGACTGTAGACTAGACTATAGACTAGACTGTAGACTAGACTATAGACTAGACTATAGACTAGACTATAGACTAGACTATAGACTAGACTATAGACTAGACTATAGACAAGACTATAGACTAGACTGTAGACTAGACTGTAGACTAGACTATAGACTAGACTATAGACTAGACTATAGACTAGACTGTAGACTAGACTATAGACTAGACTATAGACTAGACTATAGACAAGACTATAGACTAGACTATAGACTAGACTGTAGACTAGACTGTAGACTAGACTATAGAAGAGACTATAGACTAGACTATAGACTAGACTATAGACTAGACTGTAGACTAGACTATAGACAAGACTATAGACTATACTATAGACTAGACTGTAGACTAGACTATAGACTAGACTATAGACTAGACTATAGACTAGACTATAGACTAGACTATAGACTAGACTATAGACTACTATAGACTAGACTATAGACTAGACTATAGACTAGACTATAGACTAGACTATAGACTAGACTATAGACTAGACTATAGACTAGACTATAGACTAGACTATAGACTAGACTATAGACTAGACTATAGACTAGACTATAGACTAGACTATAGACTAGACTATAGACTAGACTATAGACTAGACTATAGACTAGACTATAGACTAGACTATAGACTAGACTATAGACTAGTCTATAGACTAGACTATAGACTAGACTATAGACTAGACTATAGACTAGACTATAGACTAGACTATAGACTAGACTATAGACTAGACTATAGACTAGACTATAGACTAGACTATAGACTAGACTACAGACTAGACTATAGACTAAACTATAGACTAGACTGTAGACTAGACTATAGACTAGACTATAGACTAGACTATAGACTAGACTACAGACTAGACTATAGACTAGACTATAGACTAGACTATAGACTAGACTATAGACTAGACTATAGACTAGACAAGACTAGACTAGACTAGACTATAGACTAGACTATAGACTAGACTATAGACTAGACTATAGACTAGACTAGACTATAGACTAGACTATAGACTAGACTATAGACTAGACTACAGACTAGACTATAGACTAGACTATAGACTAGACTATAGACTAGACTATAGACTAGACTATAGACTAGACTATAGACTAGACTATAGACTAGACTATAGACTAGACTATAGACTAGACTATAGACTAGACTATAGACTACACTATATATTAGACTATAGACTACACTATATATTAGACTATAGACTAGACCATAGATGAGGCTAGCTTATATTCAAATTACCATAATACAAAATTTTCCATGTCTGGTTTAAATTATTTATAGGGTTGAATGTTTGTCACATTCGACATTAATGTGCAATTATATTTAGGTATGTGTCTGTGTGAGAGACAGCATATTCTCTTTATGCATTTGTTAAATGACTGAGTGCCCTGACAAACATACAAACAATTTAATGTCTTCAATTTGTTATTGTTGTGTCACGTTTGCTTTAAAATGATTTAAACTAATTTATAGTATGTATAAATGCATTTTTTTAATAAAACTTTTTAAACTCACGCGCATTTTGTTAATAATTCATAAATTACTTTTAAATTGAACCAAAATAAACAAAAAAAAAAAAATACAAAAAAAACAATAAAATACCGTCAATCATTAATGTATTCATATTTTTGTTATTTTTTGCATTTTTTTATTATTTATGATTATCATCATTTACTTTTCTCCCTCATTACGCCAACTAAGTGTACATGTCAATGTTTGTTATTGTTGTTGTAATATTTAAACAGATTATATAGATACTTGTAGTTTGTAAAAGTAAATACCCTCTTTTAGTATAAAATTTCAATATTGTAATTTGTTTTTAGTACTGCTGCACAGTGGGCCCTCACCTAGGATCATCTTTTATTCAAAGTTTTTATAAATTTTGATAACATATGACGTATTTATCTATATTTCATGATCGACTTTGAAACTTGCATTTCAAATTTTTGATAAGATTTCGATTATCACGATTTTTTATAGTTTGATTTATTTGTTTAATATTTCTAACAAAATTGTATCTTTTCATAGCAGACCATAGTGCAGAAGTTAAATTTTTGTACAATTTTGTTATTCCTGCTATTTATTGTCATTTTGTATGGGTGTCTTTCATTTTAGTTGTTGTCATATACTTTCCTTTAATTTACATAGAGAGTACATTCATACATATATACATACATATGTACTTACTTATGTATGTATAAACATTTCTATATACAAATTTACTTACACACGTAAAAATTTAAATTTGCTCCCGTGGCCTATTGTTATTATAGGTAGTTTTGTTGTTATTATTGTTGTTATACCTAGTTGATTACTTTCGTGCTTGTTACAATAAAAAAATTAAAACAAAAATGTTGTCAACCGTTGACGTTTACTCGTTTATTTACTTATACCAGTCAGTCAGTCATTTAGTCTGTCTGTCAGTCTCTCTATAAATGTAAAAATGTAGTTTTGTTTTTTTTTTTTTTTGCCGCTTCTGCCTTTTTTGAGCAACTACTACAACAAAATCGAATAATAAAAACAATAAAATAGCAGCAGCAACAACAAATTACAACAAAAAAAAAAACACATTGATTACTTGCTGCTCCACTTTTTTCTACGTTATTATTGTTGCATTTTTTATACATTTATACAAACATACAGATATTGTGCATTGATACCAACTATACACACGTTTATACATAAATATTGGTTTTATATAAATGTTTGTTTGATTGTTTTGTGAGTATGTACATACTCTTACTCATATCTACTTTAAAACATACAGACGAGTATATGACAAAAAAAGAGTATTCTCTTTTGTTATTACTTTTTATTTATACTTTTTTATTTTTACCTACAAAAAAAGTACATACTTAGTTTGTTGTTGTTATTGTATCAAGTACTTGCATACTGACAAACATACATACATATCATCAGTGATAGCAGTAACGTAGTGTTAGTTTGTACTGTGTGCAGTTGTTATTATTATTGTTTGTAATACAGTGGTTTGCATTTATTAAGAATTTTATTAAGTTTTCTTAACAATTAAATTTATTTAGTTTTTTTTTTCACCATTATTTATAAAAATTTTTTTAATTTATTAAAAATTTCATTGTTTTATTTTTGCTTAAATAAATTTGTATACTTTTTATGCTAAATAAAATTTACACTTTCGTTTTGAGGTTTTTAACCTTTATGCTTGTTTTCTTAATGACATGCAAAATGTTTTGTTATAAATAATTAAAAAAAAATGCTAATTTTGTTTAATTTCCTTATAACAGAACTTTAAAATTAAGGTTTAAAAGTAATAGGCCTATAATTTCTTTTATTGGTATTCAAATTTTAACTGCTAATAATTTAAACTGTTGATATCATGTCTAAATGCGGAATATCTTTCGTAAAATGAAAGACACCCACTTTGCTCCAAATAAAAAAAAAAAAAAATTAATTGATTTTGACAGAAATTTACAATTTATCGGGGTCAATGTTCTAATTTCTAGTTCTAGTTTAATTTACAAACAAGTTTGAGTGTTAAACGAAGTTTAAATATCAACACCTACAAACAAATTGTTATAATCGAAACCTGTGTGGGAGCTGTGGTCACATATGGAACGATCAAACTTTTTTTTATATGTACGTTCTGTTTTAGCTCAGTTCTAGTTCAGTTCAAGTTCAGTTCAGTTCTAGTTCAGTTCTAGTTCAATTCTAGTTCAGTTCTAGTTCAGTTCTAGTTCAGTTCTAGTTCAGTTCTAGTTCAGTTTCTAGTTCAGCTCTAGTTCAGTTCTAGTTCAGTTCTAGTTCAGTTCTAGTTCAGTTCTAGTTCAGTTCTAGTTCAGTTCTAGTTCAGTTCTAGTTCAGTTCTAGTTCAGTTCTAGTTCAGTTCTAGTTCAGTTCTAGTTCAGTTCTAGTTCAGTTCTAGTTCAGTTCTAGTTCAGTTCTAGTTCTAGTTCAGTTCTAGTTCAGTTGTAGTTCAGTTCTAGTTCAGTTGTTCAGTTCTAGTTCAGTTCTAGTTCTAGTTCTAGTTCAGTTCTAGTTCAGTTCTAGTTCAGTTCTAGTTCAGTTCTAGTTCAGTTCTAGTTCAGTTCTAGTTCAGTTCTAGTTCAGTTCTAGTTCAGTTCTAGTTCAGTTCTAGTTCAGTTCTAGTTCAAGTTCAGTTCTAGTTCAGTTCTAGTTCAGTTCTAGTTCAGTTCTAGTTCAGTTCTAGTTCAGTTCTAGTTCAGTTGTAGTTCAGTTGTAGTTCAGTTGTAGTTAAGTTCTAGTTCAGTTGTAGTTCAGTTCTAGTTTAGTTCTAGTTCAGTTCTAGTTCAGTTGTAGTTCAGTTGTAGTTCAGTTCTAGTTCAGTTGTAGTTCAGTTGTAGTTCAGTTGTAGTTCAGTTGTTGTTCAGTTGTAGTTCAGTTGTAGTTCAGTTGTAGTTCAGTTTTAGTTCAGTTGTAGTTCAGTTCTAGTTCAGTTCTAGTTCAGTTCAGTTCTAGTTCAGTTCTAGTTCAGTTCTAGTTCAGTTCTAGTTCAGTTCTAGTTCAGTTCTAGTTCAGTTCTAGTTCAGTTCTAGTTCAGTTCTAGTTCAGTTCTAGTTCAGTTCTAGTTCAGTTCTAGTTCAGTTCTAGTTCAGTTCTAGTTCAGTTCTAGTTCAGTTCTAGTTCAGTTCTAGTTCAGTTCTAGTTCAGTTCTAGTTCAGTTCTAGTTCAGTTCTAGTTCAGTTCTAGTTCAGTTCTAGTTCAGTTCTAGTTCAAGTTCTAGTTCAGTTCTAGTTCAGTTCTAGTTCAGTTCTAGTTCAGTTCTAGTTCAGTTCTAGTTCAGTTCTAGTTCAGTTCTAGTTCAGTTCTAGTTCAGTTCTAGTTCAGTTCTAGTTCAGTTCTAGTTCAGTTCTAGTTCAGTTCTAGTTCAGTTCTAGTTCAGTAGTTCAGTTCTAGTTCAGTTCTAGTTCAGTTCTAGTTCAGTTCTAGTTCAGTTCTAGTTCAGTTCTAGTTCAGTTCTAGTTCAGTTCTAGTTCAGTTCTAGTTCAGTTCTAGTTCAGTTCTAGTTCAGTTCTAGTTCAGTTCTAGTTCAGGTCTAGTTCAGGTCTAGTTCAGGTCTAGTTCAGGTCTAGTTCAGGTCTAGTTCAGTTCTTGCTTAGTTCTAGATCAGCTGTAGTTTTGATTGAAAAACTATACTACTCGGGGACATTAAAGTGATATTCTTATAAATACAATAGCAACTGTACATTCGTGTCTGAATTTCACAACTCTCTGTAATAAATATTATTACAAAAAATAATTTATTTTCTTTGTCAGTCCTAACAGTCACCACTAAACGCTTATAAGCCATTTAGGAAATGATCACAATTTTTACGATCACAACACGACCTAGGTCAAAATTCCCATATTAGTGTGGAATCAAGCTATTTAATTCTTATTGTTAAATCTAATCTATAGGTAGGTGTTTGAAAACAAATAAAATCATTTATTTATTTATGGAATTATACAATGATAAGAAATTTTGTTTATACTTCACCTGACTGACTTGACAATGCAAATGTTTATTTTAACAAATACCACTACTATTGCTGTTGTTATTATTACGACTACTTAATTTAATATTTAAAAATATTATTTCAAGGGCTTAAATGCAGATAAAACTAAATTGTTTCAACAATTAATAACAAACTTATTAAATGATAATGTGACCAAAAATAACAACTACTTAGGGAAATGGGAGTGCATGGTGTAACGACTTAAATATATGTATGAACAAAAGTTTTATAATTGTTCTTAGTTTTTGGAAATTTTATTAACTTTAGAATAGAATATGTTTAATTAAATGTTGAATTTTGTTCTCTTTAGTATGGGTGTTATAAGTACAGTGGGTCTAGTGACATTTAAAACCATTAAAAATTATATATGTGAAAATTAAAGCTAAGCTTTCTGTGTTATTTATAGTTCGGCACTTTCCTTGCTTGGCAACCTAATATAACCATACATGGAAACCTTAGAAATCTTAGTTTCAATTTTAAAATGTTCCAACTGTCTTCTTTGTCACTTGAAAATTCTTAAAGCTTAGCCATAAGAACCTTTACCCCTAACCAATAACTTAGTGCAAATAACATGACAAAAACATACTGTGCAAATGAATATTTACCGCTACATACAAATAAATCACTTACAAACACATACATACATAGTTATGTGAACAACCCAGCAGTGTTATAAGGAGTCAATGTTTTTATATATGATTATTCTGGATCATTATCTATTAAGCCACGTCTGTCTGTCCGTATGTATAGTATGTTTGTTGAAATTAATTTTCTGAAGACCCCTTCGG
>NW_023994567.1:115000-172500 GCF_015586225.1 Lucilia sericata
TAGATAGATAGATAGATAGATAGATAGATAGATAGATAGATAGATAGATAGATAGATAGATAGATAGATAGATAGATAGATAGATAGATAGAGATAGATAGATAGATAGATAGATAGATAGATAGATAGATAGATAGATAGATAGATAGATAGATAGATAGATAGATATTACCAATCATAAATTCTTAAGATAAACTTTATTTCCGGAACCATTCCAACAATGTTCTCCCTAATGTACATACGATATGTTTGTATGTAGTTGTTGTACTTTTTGTTATTGTATGATGACATTACCAAATGATATTATGATGATGATGTTTTTGTTATCGTTGCTGTTGTTTTTTTTTTTTTTTTGTTGTATTTTAAGCTAATGTTAAACCAAAACAACACACGAGCACAAACAAACAACAACAACAAAACTAAATCGGGTTCAATAATGATTTTGAAATTTGTTATTTTGCATATGAATTGTTTTGCTGTTTGTTGTTATTTTGATTTTTTGATTTTTTTCCTATAATGTTTCTGTAAGCGTGTGTTTTTTATTTAAAAAAATAATAAAAACTGTCTGTCTTGTTTATTCGTTATTTATTTTTGTCTTGTTTCTGTGTACCTCTGTGATATGACGATTTGATTATTATTTTACGGTTTCTTTACATTTCACCTTTTTTTTGTTATATTGAAAAGCTGTTTATTTTTTGCTTTTGTTTTTTCTTCTACTCTTGATTGTTTTTTTTTAGTTTTTTTGTATAAAAAACTGACAGTAAGCATTTAAGTTTGCATATGGTGTTTTAAGTAATTAGTTTTGTTTTATTCATTTTTTTTTTGTTTTTCTTTATAAATTGCCAATTTTATTTTGTTCTTATATTCGTTTTTATTGTTTTTTCTATTTTTTTCATTTAGTTATTTCTCAAGTTTTTTATTTGAATTTTCCTCTCATCATGCTAAATTATTAAATATTCACATGCATTTTATATATTTTCCAATTTCTTACAAATGTTTTTATTTTCTACTTTATTTTCATACGTTATGGGTTATTAAATTGTTTTATAGGTTTTTTTTTTTATTTTTTAATTTTAACTGTACGTAAATTACTTTTTTTGCTCTTTAAAGAAAAAATCTAATTTAAAAATAAACTGTTTTTATTTTGTTATTTTTAAAAAAGTTACTCTTAAGTGGTTGCTACAATACTCTTAGCTTTCATTTATTCTCTTTAATTTATAAATACTCTTTCGTTTAGTTCTTAAAGTGAAATTATTTATAGTTGTTTATAAAGGAAACGGAAGTTCCTTTAATATAGCAACTATTCTCTTTATTTAAGTGATGCTAATCAGAATTTCGCTTTGAAAAGTTTGTAATAAGAAAGGCAAGAACGAATCAAACAAATTTCGCCATTAAAAGTAAAACTATTTGCTGATCACTTCATTTAATGTAATTAAAGTGAAAAGAATCGCTTGTTATTAAAATATTAATTTCATTATTGATGCTATTTTCACAGCAACAGTATGAAAATTGATTTCATGAATTGTTTAAGATACTATCTTAAATATGCTTGACATAAAAGTGGAAAGAATTTATATAGAAATTACTGAGATATAGCTTACGTTTACATTTAGAGACAATCAGAACCTTTACCTTTAAATATGTAATTATATAAAGGATAAAAACAAAATTTAAAATTACTCATACGACTAGTACTACGCTCCTTAAAACATGAAAATTTGGATTACAGGTGGTATGAGTGATTTTAATTATTCGTACGTTTACAATACGTTTAACACAATTCTTGTTTAGTTCTGTTCAGTTCTAGTTCAGTTTTAGTTCAGTTCTAGTTCAGTTCTAGTTCAGTTCTAGTTCAGTTCTAGTTCAGTTCTAGTTCAGTTCTAGTTCAGTTCTAGTTCAGTTCTAGTTTAGTTCAGTTCAGTTCAGTTCTAGTAGTTCAGTCTAGTTCAGTTCTAGTTCAGTTCTAGTTCAGTTCTAGTTCAGTTCTAGTTCAGTTCTAGTTCAGTTCTAGTTCAGTTCTAGTTCAGTTCTAGTTCAGTTCTAGTTCAGTTCTAGTTTCAGTTCTAGTTCAGTTCTAGTTCTAGTTCTAGTTCAGTTCTAGTTCAGTTCTAGTTCTAGTTCAGTTCTAGTTCAGTTCTAGTTCAGTTCTAGTTCAGTTCTAGTTCAGTTCTAGTTCGTTAGTTCAGTCTAGTTCAGTTCTAGTTCAGTTCTAGTTCAGTTCTAGTTCAGTTCTAGTTTTCTAGTTCAGTTCTAGTTCAGTTCTAGTTCAGTTCTAGTTCAGTTCTAATTCAGTTCTAGTTCAGTTCTAGTTCAGTTCTAGTTCAGTTCTAGTTCAGTTCTAGTGCAGTTCTAGTTCAGTTCTAGTTCAGTTCTAGTTCAGTTCTAGTTCAGTTCTAGTCAGTTCTAGTTCAGTTCTAGTTCAGTTCTAGTTCAGTTCTAGTTCAGTTCAGTTCAGTTTAGTTCAGTTCTTCAGTTTCTAGTTAGTTCTAGTTCTAGTTCAGTTCTAGTTCAGTTCTAGTTCAGTCTAGTTCAGTTCTAGTTCAGTTCTAGTTCAGTTCTAGTTCAGTTCTAGTTCAGTTCTAGTTCAGTCTAGTTCAGTTCTAGTTCAGTTCTAGTTCAGTTCTAGTTCAGTTCTAGTTCAGTTCTAGTTCAGTTCTAGTTCAGTTCTAGTTCAGTTCTAGTTCGTTCTAGTTCAGTTCTAGTTCAGTTCTAGTTCAGTTCTAGTTCAGTTCTAGTTCAGTTCTAGTTCAGTTCTAGTTCAGTTCTAGTTCAGTTCTAGTTCAGTTCTAGTTCAGTTCTAGTTCAGTTCTAGTTCAGTTCTAGTTCAGTTCTAGTTCAGTTCTATTTCAGTTCTAGTTCAGTTCTAGTTCAGTTCTAGTTCAGTTCTAGTTCAGTTCTAGTTCAGTTCTAGTTCAGTTCTGTTCTAGTTCAGTTCTAGTTCAGTTCTAGTTCAGTTCTAGTTCAGTTCTAGTTCAGTTCTAGTTCAGTTCTAGTTCAGTTCTAGTTCAGTTCTAGTTCAGTTCTAGTTCAGTTCTAGTTCAGTTCTAGTTCAGTTCTAGATCAGTTCTAGTTCAGTTATAGTTCAGTTCTAGTTCAGTTCTAGTTCAGTTCTAGTTCAGTTCTAGTTCAGTTCTAGTTCAGTTCTAGTCAGTTCTAGTTCAGTTCTAGTTCAGTTCTAGTTCAGTTCTAGTTCATTTCTAGTTCATTTCTAGTTCATTTCTAGTTCAGTTATAGTTCAGTTCTAGTTCAGTTCTAGTTCAGTTTGTTCAGTCTTGTTCAGTTCTTGTTCAGTTTGTTCAGTTCTTGTTCAGTTCTTGTTCAGTTCTTGTTCAGTTCCTGTTTAGTTCTTGTTCAGTTTTGTTCAGTTCTAGTTCAGTTTTAGTTCAGTTCTAGTTCAATTCGGGCTCAGTTCTAGTTCTAGTTCAGTTCCAGTTCAGTTCCAGTTCAGTTCTAGTTCAGTTCTAGTTCTAGTTCTAGTTCAGTTCTAGTTCAGTTCTAGTTCAGTTCTAGTTCAGTTCTAGTTCAGTTCTAGTTCAGTTCTAGTTCAGTTCTAGTTCAGTTCTAGTTCAGTTCTAGTTCAGTTCTAGTTCAGTTCTAGTTCAGTTCTAGTTCAGTTCTAGTTCAGTTCTAGTTCAGTTCTAGTTCAGTTCTAGTTCAGTTCTAGTTCAGTTCTAGTTCAGTTCTAGTTCAGTTCTAGTTCAGTTCTAGTTCAGTTCTAGTTCAGTTCTAGTTCAGTTCTAGTTCAGTTCTAGTTCAGTTCTAGTCGGTCTAGTTCAGTTTAGTTCAGTTCTAGTTCAGTTCTAGTTCAGTTCTAGTTCAGTTCTAGTTCAGTTTCTAGTTCAGTTCTAGTTCAGTTCTAGTTCAGTTCTAGTTCAGTTCTAGTTCAGTTCTAGTTCAGTTTCTAGTTCAGTTCTAGTTCAGTTCTAGTTCAGTTCTAGTTCAGTTCTAGTTCAGTTCTAGTTCAGTTCTAGTTCAGTTCTAGTTCAGTTCTAATTCAGTTCTAGTTCAGTTCTAGTTCAGTTCTAGTTCAGTTCTAGTTCAGTTCTAGTTCAGTTCTAGTTTCAGTTCTAGTTCAGTTCTAGTTCAGTTCTAGTTCAGTTCAAGTTCAGTTCTAGTTCAGTTCAAGTTCAGTTCTAGTTCAGTTCTAGTTCAGTTCTAGTTTAGTTCTAGTTCAGTTCTAGTTCAGTTCAAGTTCAGTTCTAGTTCAGTTCTAGTCAGTTCTAGTTCAGTTCTAGTTCAGTTCTAGTTCAGTTCTAGTTCAGTTCTAGTTCAGTTCTAGTTCAGTTCTAGTTCAGTTCTAGTTCAGTTCTAGTTCAGTTCTAGTTCAGTTCTAGTTCAGTTCTAGTTCAGTTCTAGTTCATTCTAGTTCAGTTCTAGTTCAGTTCTAGTTCAGTTCTAGTTCAGTTCTAGTTCAGTTCTAGTTCAGTTCTAGTTCAGTTCTAGTTCAGTTCTAGTTCAGTTTAGATCAGTTCTAGTTCAGTTCTAGTTCAGTTCTAGTTCAGTTCTAGTTCAGTTCTAGTTCAGTTCTAGTTCAGTTCTAGTTCAGTTCTAGTTCAGTTCTAGTTCAGTTCTAGTTCAGTTCTAGTTCAGTTCTAGTTCAGTTCTAGTTCAGTTCTAGTTCAGTTCTAGTTCAGTTCTAGTTCAGTTCTAGTTCAGTTCTAGTTCAGTTCTAGTTCAGTTCTAGTTCAGTTCTAGTTCAGTTCTAGTTCAGTTCTAGTTCAGTTCTAGTTCAGTTCTAGTTCAGTTCTAGTTCAGTTCTAGTTCAGTTCTAGTTCAGTTCTAGTTCAGTTCTAGTTCAGTTCTAGTTCAGTTTAGTTCTAGTTCAGTTCTAGTTCAGTTCTAGTTCAGTTCTAGTTCAGTTCTAGTTCAGTTCTAGTTCAGTTCTAGTTCAGTTCTAGTTCAGTTCTAGTCGGTTCTAATTAATTTTTAATTCAGTTCGAATTCAGATCTAGTTAAATTTAATTTCTAATTAAATTCTAATTCCAAAATGTTATCACCAATACCCTTAGCTTATTTCTCTTCAAAGCATTCTCTCGCTCTTAGTTTTTACACACATTCTCTTTTGCCTTAAAAGTTAAACGTGCACTCTCTCTAAACACACATATTTCTACATTTTACCCCTTTTTACCCCACATTGCACCCATTTAAGGAAGAAGGAAATCATGTTGAATGAACATAGGAATTTACTTAAATAAAAAAAAAGAAAATAACAACCAAACCACCACCCACTCTTATTACCCCGGCAACCACTTGTTTTCTTAAAACAAACACATGCTTTTAACATGTTGTTTATCGAGCTTTCTGTTCGTTTTTGTTATTTTTTTTCTCAACATGTCCTTTTTTCTATTGTGTGTATGTAAAAGTGTTTTTTGTATATTTATATGTATATATTTCGTCCTTATTCACCCCATTAATGTAAACATGCATACAAAAACACACAGACATTTAAAAGAAATATAAAGAATAATGAAAAAAAAAACAGACACAAACACATAAAGTATACATTTTGGTGTCAAACAGCGTTGACGTTGTTAAAACAACATTGTTGCTTGTTTTTTTTCGAATTTATTCTACAATATTGTAGTTTCAGTTTAGTTTTTAGTATACCTTAAAGTCCCTTTCCATATGAACGTTTAAAATGGAAATTGCTTTTAGAAAAAAAGAAGAAAAAAAAAATAAATAAAAATAGTTTCGTGTAGAAAAATGACAAGAAATTACAGAAAATTGTGACTTTTAGTTGGAAATGTTGTTGTCTGTCTTTCTAAACACTCAAATTGTGAACGAAAAACTTTACGGAGCGTTAAATTACAAAAAGTGTATAAAAAAATAACACAGAAATTGTAATAAACCATTTTTCTCGGTTTAAATGTTTCTAACTACTATAAAAATAATAATTGCGGTTTAATTTTATAGTAAAAATAAAGTGAAAGTGTTGATTGGATCATTGAATTGTCGCGGTGGTTAAGATGTCATATTAAAATATAAAATATAAAAAACAAAAAATTATAAAAACACACAATTTTTTGCCGCCTGAATATCTGATTTAATAGTTTGTAATTTTCTTTGATTTTTGCTGTTTTTGTTTCTTGAATAGTTTTTTGTATGTTAAACGTTCATTGCCTCCAGTATTTTATAAATATGTATAAAAAAAGTATAACTATGAATTTGTATAGTTAAGAAATACTCGGAAAAAAGTTTTCAAACTAAAAATTTTTTGTAAATGGTGAGTCTGTATGAGTTTATATGTGTTTTTTATGTGTGTGTAAAGTGTGTTTCCTGCTAACATATGTTTGCTTATTTGGCAACATTTTCTAAATATTTTATTAGTTTTCAACTTGTAAATAATGAAAATGTGTGAATATTTAAACAAAAATTAATTTTATTTGCAAAAAAAGAACTTCCAAAGAATCAAAAAATTAGCTGAATTTATTACATTTAAGTGCATCTTACATTAATGTGCCTTACACTGGTTCATCATAGGAGATATGACATTTTTATGATTCCTTTTCATTACTTCTTCTCCTTTTACAGTAATTTTGAGGAAAACAGTCATTCCCGAAAAGAGTTCTAAAGATTTTTTACAATAAATACATCAAGAACTAACTCATTTTCAATGGTCGTTCTTTAAAGTTCAAGTTCTAGTTCAGTTCTAGTTCAGTTCTAGTTCAGTTCTAGTTCAGTTCTATTTCAGTTCTAGTTCAGTTCTAGTTCAGTTCTAGTTTAGTTCTAGTTCAGTTCTAGTTCAGCTCTAGTTCAGTTCTAGTTCAGTTCTAGTTCAGTTCTAGTTCAGTTCTAGTTCAGTTCTAGTTCAGTTCTAGTTCAGTTCTAGTTCAGTTCTAGTTCAGTTCTAGTTCAGTTCTAGTTCAGTTCTAGTTCAGTTCTAGTTCAGTTCTAGTTCAGTTCTAGTTCAGTTCTAGTTCAGTTCTAGTTCAGTTCTAGGTCAGTTCTAGTTCAGTTCTAGTTCAGTTCTAGTTCAGTTCTAGTTCAGTTCTAGTTCAGTTCTAGTTCATTTCTAGTTCATTTCTAGTTCATTTCTAGTTCATTTCTAATTCAGTTCTAGTTCAGTTCTAGTTCAGTTCTAGTTCAGTTCTAGTTCAGTTCTAGTTCAGTTCTAGTTCAGTTCTAGTTCAGTTCTAGTTCAGTTCTAGTTCAGTTCTAGTTCAGTTCTAGTTCAGTTCTAGTTCAGTTCTAGTTCAGTTCTAGTTCAGCTCTAGTTCAGTTCTAGTTCAGTTCTAGTTCAGTTCTAGTTCAGTTCTAGTTCAGTTCTAGTTCAGTTCTAGTTCAGTTCTAGTTCAGTTCTAGTTCAGTTCTAGTTCAGTTCTAGTTCAGTTCTAGTTCAGTTCTAGGTCAGTTCTAGTTCAGTTCTAGTTCAGTTCTAGTTCAGTTCTAGTTCAGTTCTAGTTCAGTTCTAGTTCATTTCTAGTTCATTTCTAGTTCATTTCTAGTTCATTTCTAGTTCATTTCTAATTCAGTTCTAGTTCAGTTCTAGTTCAGTTCTAGTTCAGTTCTAGTTCAGTTCTAGTTCAGTTCTAGTTCAGTTCTAGTTCAGTTCTAGTTCAGTTCTAGTTCAGTTCTAGTTCAGTTCTAGTTCAGTTCTAGTTCAGTTCTAGTTCAGTTCTAGTTCAGTTCTAGTTCAGTTCTAGTTCTGTTCTAGTTCAGTTCTAGTTCAGTTCTAGTTCTGTTCTAGTTCAGTTCTAGTTCAGTTCTAGTTCAGTTCTAGTTCAGTTCTAGTTCAGTTCTAGTTCAGTTCTAGTTCAGTTCTAGTTCAGTTCTAGTTCAGTTCTAGTTCAGTTCTATTTCAGTTCTAGTTCAGTTTTAGTTCAGTTCTAGTTCAGTTCTAGTTCAGTTCTAGTTCAGTTCTAGTTCAGTTCTAGTTCAGTTCTAGTTCAGTTCTAGTTCAGTTCTAGTTCAGTTCTAGTTCAGTTCTAGTTCAGTTCTAGTTCAGTTCTAGTTCAGTTCTAGTTCAGTTCTAGTTCAGTTCTAGTTCAGTTCTAGTTCAGTTCTAGTTCAGTTCTAGTTCAGTTCTAGTTCAGTTCTAGTTCAGTTCTAGTTCAGTTCTAGTTCTCTAGTTCAGTTCTAGTTCAGTTCTAGTTCAGTTCTAGTTCAGTTCTAGTTCAGTTCTAGTTCAGTTCTAGTTCAGTTCTAGTTCAGTTCTAGTTCAGTTCTAGTTCAGTTCTAGTTCAGTTCTAGTTCAGTTCTAGTTCAGTTCTAGTTCAGTTCTAGTTCAGTTCTAGTTCAGTTCTAGTTCAGTTCTAGTTCAGTTCTAGTTCAGTTCTAGTTCAGTTCTAGTTCAGTTCTAGTTCAGTTCTAGTTCAGTTCTAGTTCAGTTCTAGTTCAGTTCTAGTTCAGTTCTAGTTCAGTTCTAGTTCAGTTCTAGTTCAGTTCTAGTTCAGTTCTAGTTCAGTTCTAGTTCATTTCTAATTCAGTTCTAGTTCAGTTCTAGTTCAGTTCTAGTTCAGTTCTAGTTCAGTTCTAGTTCAGTTCTAGTTCAGTTCTAGTTCAGTTCTAGTTCAGTTCTAGTTCAGTTCTAGTTCAGTTCTAGTTCAGTTCTAGTTCAGTTCTAGTTCAGTTCTAGTTCAGTTCTAGTTCAGTTCTAGTTCAGTTCTAGTTCAGTTCTAGTTCAGTTCTAGTTCAGTTCTAGTTCAGTTCTAGTTCAGTTCTAGTTCAGTTCTAGTTCAGTTCTAGTTCAGTTCTAGTTCAGTTCAGTTAGTTCAGTTCTAGTTCAGTTTCTCAGTTCAGTTCTAGTTCAGTTCTAGTTCAGTTCTAGTTCAGTTCTAGTTCAGTTCTAGTTCAGTTCTAGTTCAGTTCTAGTTCAGTTCTAGTTCAGTTCTAGTTCAGTTCTAGTTCAGTTCTAGTTCAGTTCTAGTTCAGTTCTAGTTCAGTTCTAGTTCAGTTCTAGTTCAGTTCTAGTTCAGTTCTAGTTCAGTTCTAGTTCAGTTCTAGTTCAGTTCTAGTTCAGTTCTAGTTCAGTTCTAGTTCAGTTCTAGTTCAGTTCTAGTTCAGTTTAGTTCAGTTCTAGTTTCAGTTCTAGTCAGTTCTAGTATCAGTTCTAGTTCAGTTCTAGTTTCAGTTCTAGTTCAGTTCTAGTTTCAGTTCTAGTTCAGTTCTAGTTCAGTTCTAGTTCAGTTCTAGTTCAGTTCTAGTTCAGTTCTAGTTCAGTTCTAGTTCCAGTTCTAGTTCAGTTCTAGTTCAGTTCTAGTTCATTCTAGTTCTAGTTCAGTTCTAGTTCAGTTCTAGTTCAGTTCAGTTCTAGTTCAGTTCTAGTTTCAGTTCTAGTTCAGTTCTAGTTCAGTTCTAGTTCAGTTCTAGTTCAGTTCTTCTAGTTCAGTTCTAGTTCAGTCTAGTTCAGTTCTAGTTCAGTTCTAGTTCAGTTCTAGTTCAGTTCTAGTTCAGTCTAGTTCAGTTCTAGTTCAGTTTAGTTCAGTTTCTAGTCAGTTCTAGTTCAGTTCTAGTTCAGTCTAGTTCAGTTCTAGTTCAGTTCTAGTTCAGTTCTAGTTCAGTTCTAGTTAAGTTCGTTAAGTCTAGTTAAGTTCTAGTTCAGTTCTAGTTCATTCTAGTTCAGTTCTAGTTCAGTTCTAGTTCAGTTTAGTTCAACAGAATGTTTCAAATTCCTAAAATTGAAAAAGGAATTTTCTGGCTTCCTACTATGTATATTCATTTAAATTTTCTATAAACAATATGTGTTTCCTTAAATTCATAGTTTTAATTCCCCAATGCATTTTAAACATATGTATGTTTCCCTCCCATCTCCCTTTATGACGAAAATATTTCTGTTTTAGAATACATGTATTTAAAATAGTGCTAGTTTTAACCACCCCACTCTACAAGGTTAAGGGTAGACTAGCTGTTTATATATTCATATGAATGTATGTGTATGTTATTTGCCAGGATATTTATTAAAATCTTTGGGGAATTTAAATTAATGTGTTTTTATATTTATTAATATATGAAACATTAAATTAACATGTATTTAAATCTAAACAGTAGTTTATTTTATTAATTTGAACATACATATTTAAGGTGAGGTGAACTAAAATAAAGTTGTCAAAATGAAAACAAAATTGAATTAGAATTAGACAAAAAAGTGGGACTTTTTTGCTTTAATTAATTCAATAGAATCTAAATTTTATTTACTCTTGCGATATAGAAATATAATTTATGTTTTAATACTTTCCCAAAAGTAAAATATGTCAAAAGTTTGCACCAAAACAAAAAGTGACAACAAGATAACATCGGCCATCTTAAAAAAAACAACTCATTTAAATATTGTATTGTTCTGTCTTCAATTACATAAATTGAAGGTAAACTTTTCTACAAAGATCGTTATAACAAATAAGACAAACAATAAAACATTTTAATGTTCAGTTTTATTGAGATAAGCAAAACAGTTACAATCTTTAGTTGAAAAAGAATTAAATTAATGACAGACAAATTCGCACATACAGTAATTTGTATGTACTGTATTGTATGTGTAGTTGATGCATACATCAAGAATGTCAAAAAAATGTATGCGATAACAATTTGTAAATAAATTTACAATAAAAGAAAATTTACATACTTACATGCATGTAAATTTATTCCAAAATGCTTCTATAATATTTACATACATACATATTTATATATATAAAATTCTAACGTTACTGACTGACTGATTCATCATTTCACAGTCTAAATGGTTAAATATAGAAAGTCTAAATTTCATAAGAAATAGATTCACAAAGACGGGATTTTAGTGGGTAAAAAGTGTAGGGAAAAAAGTACCAAAGGGGGGGTAAAAACGGAAATTTTGATTTTACTGAAAGTCATTGAGCCAATTTTGATAAAATGGGGTGCTAATGGGGTATTATTTGTAACAAGGTCTAGTTTTTGATACTTTTTCTTTCTTTACCTTTTGAATTTTTATACCCTACACCACTTTAGTGGGGAGGGTATATTGGATTTGTGCTGATGTTTGTAACATACAAAAATATTCGTCCTAGATCCACCTTAAAGTATACCAATCGGCTTAAAATCGTTTTCTGAGTCGATTAAGCTATGTCCGTCCGTCTGGCTGGCTGGCTGGCTGTCCATGTAAACCTTGTGCGCAAGGTACAGGTCGCAATTTTCAAGATAATTGGATGAAATTTGGCACGCACGAAGCCTATTGAAAATGGTTAAAATCGGTCCATTATTTCACCTAGCCCCCATAGAACAGAACCCCCCCGAAAAGGGCTTCTGAGCTCATAATTATGTTAAATATACAGATATATCGATATAATACGGCACAACTAATTTTTATAGAAGTCTTGATGACCCAGCCAAATTTCATAAAGATCGGGCCCCATTTGACCCTAGCTCCCATACAAAGTCCCCTTCAGAAAATTACTTGAATGTCCCAAATTAGCTTATAAACACAAATATCGCGATGAAATTCAGCGCAATAAAATATTATGTAAATATAAATATATTCACAAAATTTTATCGGGCTTGGTCCATATTTGCCCCTAGCCCCCATATAAAGCCTCTTTCAGAAAATTAGTTTTTCATCCATAAATTGCTTAAATGTATCGGAACAAGGGAATATTGAAGATAAATGCTTTATTATTAAAAATAAATCATATTTAATATTCATAACTGGTGTAGGGTATCATATGGTCGGCCACGCCCGACTATACTTTCTTACTTGTCTACATTAAGTTTATTTCATTTCATGATGACGTTAGCGAAGCATACCGGGTAATGCTAATATATTACATTTTGTTTCTTCTTAAGGAAAAATAAAAAACTAAATCGAATTGATAAGTCAGTCCGCTTGCTGCCTGTCAGTTGAAGAATAAAAAAACACTCAACCAAATGAGATTATAAATTTAATTTGAAGACATTTTTCCCTTTTTCTGTCTTACTAATTTAAATAAGTTCGTTTGTCGGATTATTTGTCTATTTATTAATCTACTATTTGTGGTTGTAAGCTTTAATGAAAATGAATTGGAAAACAGGGTTTAAAAATAATAAAAAACGCACTTCCTAACTACGGCAAACCGAAAGACAGACAGACAGACAAATAACATAAACGGACAGACTGATTGTGATGTATAAACGGACGGATGGACGGACACACAGTCCTACAAAAATAAACGATTACCCAGTCAATTCAATTAAATTAAATTAAAATGCATTATTATCCATTATCTAGACAACAAAAGTGAAATATCACAAAATCCCCCTCATACTCTTTAAAAACATAACCTGACTGTAATATTAAAATAGATGTGAAAAACAATAAATTTTTGAGACAATATCAAGGAGGAACTAGCGTACGCCTAGAATGTGATGAGAATATAGTCAGCCTAAAGGCAAATAATGGGCTCTTCTTACTGTCTTACTTAATGGTGGCGATTGTGGCACATATAAAGTCTGATTAAAATTATAATACTTCACTTACACTGTGAAACAGGTACAATTTGAAATATTTAATAGTTTACTTACGTATTTACACATTTACTTTCATATAAGCATACACTTATGTATGTGATGGGGTGTGTGGTGGAAATAAATAACAGCCAAACGGGGCAATTACAATTTAAAGGGGGTTAGTTGTGACATTAAGTGATGTATTTATATATCAGATATAATTGAGACACATAAATAATTGTAAATGTATATTTCCATATTGGCAGATAGGGTTTTTAATTTCTTGAACATATTATAATTTATCGAATTCGGTTAACTTTCCCGAAAAGATGTCTAAAAGTTTTCTAGGTTAGCTTTATAGGAGGATGTATACCAGGAATGTGCTACCCCCATGAAATTGTCAGTACATTTTTTAAATTATTACCATCTGATAAGTAGTCAATAGAGAAATCTGTATTGTGGTCTAGTAGTCTATAGTCTAGTTATAGTCTAGTCTATAGTCTAGTCTATAGTCTAGTCTATAGTCTAGTCTATAGTCTAGTCTATAGTCTAGTCTATAGTCTAGTCTATAGTCTAGTCTATAGTCTAGTCTATAGTCTAGTCTATAGTCTAGTCTATAGTCTAGTCTATAGTCTAGTCTATAGTCTAGTCTATAGTCTAGTCTATAGTCTAGTCTATAGTCTAGTCTATAGTCTAGTCTATAGTCTAGTCTATAGTCTAGTCTATAGTCTAGTCTATAGTCTAGTCTATAGTCTAGTCTATAGTCTAGTCTATAGTCTAGTCTATAGTCTAGTCTATAGTCTAGTCTATAGTCTAGTCTATAGTCTAGTCTATAGTCTAGTCTATGTCTAGTCTATAGTCTAGTCTATAGTCTATAGTATAGTCTAGTCTATAGTCTAGTCTATAGTCTAGTCTATAGTCTAGTCTATAGTCTAGTCTATAGTCTAGTCTAGTAGTCTATAGTCTAGTCTATAGTCTAGTCTATAGTCTAGTCTATAGTCTAGTCTATAGTCTAGTCTCTAGTCTAGATTTATAGTCTAGTCTATAGTCTAGTCTATAGTCTAGTCTATAGTCTAGTCTATAGTCTAGTCTATAGGTCTAGTCTATAGTCTAGTCTTAGTCTAGTCTATCTATAGTATCTAGTCTAGTCTTAGTCTAGTCTATAGTCTAGTCTATAGTCTAGTCTATAGTCTAGTCTATAGTCTCGGTCTATAGTCTAGTCTATAGTCTAGTCTATAGTCTAGTCTATAGTCTAGTCTATCGTCTAGTCTATAGTCTAGTCTATAGTCTAGTCTATAGTTCTAGTCTATAGTCTAGTCTATAGTCTAGTCTATAGTCTATAGTCTAGTCTATAGTCTAGTCTATAGTCTAGTCTATAGTCTAGTCTATAGTCTAGTCTATAGTCTAGTCTATAGTCTAGTCTATAGTCTAGTCTATAGTCTAGTCTATAGTCTCGTCTATAGTCTAGTCTATAGTCTAGTCTATAGTCTAGTCTATAGTCTCGTCTATAGTCTAGTCTATAGTCTAGTCTATAGTCTAGTCTATAGTCTAGTCTATAGTCTAGTCTATAGTCTAGTCTATAGTCTAGTCTATAGTCTAGTCTATAGTCTAGTCTATAGTCTAGTTTATAGTCTAGTCTATAGTCTAGTCTATAGTCTAGTCTATAGTCTAGTCTATAGTCTAGTCTATAGTCTAGTCTATAGTCTTGTCTATAGTCTAGTCTATAGTCTAGTCTATAGTCTAGTCTATAGTCTAGTCTATAGTCTAGTCTACAGTCTTGTCTATAGTCTAGTCTATAGTCTAGTCTATAGTCTAGTCTATAGTCTAGTCTATAGTCTAGTCTATAGTCTAGTCTATAGTCTTGTCTATAGTCTAGTCTATAGTCTAGTCTATAGTCTAGTCTATAGTCTAGTCTATAGTCTAGTCTATAGTCTGTCTATAGTCTATAGTCTAGTCTATAGTCTAGTCTATAGTCTAGTCTATAGTCTAGTCTATAGTCTAGTCTATAGTCTAGTCTATAGTCTAGTCTATAGTCTAGTCTATAGTCTAGTCTATAGTCTAGTCTATAGTCTAGTCTATAGTCTAGTCTATAGTCTAGTCTATAGTCTAGTCTATAGTCTAGTCTATAGTCTAGTCTATAGTCTAGTCTATAGTCTAGTCTATAGTCTAGTCTATAGTCTAGTCTATAGTCTAGTCTATAGTCTAGTCTATAGTCTAGTCTATAGTCTAGTCTATAGTCTAGTCTATAGTCTAGTCTATAGTCTAGTCTATAGTCTAGTCTATAGTCTAGTCTATAGTCTAGTCTATAGTCTAGTCTATAGTCTAGTCTATAGTCTAGTCTATAGTCTAGTCTATAGTCTAGTCTATAGTCTAGTCTATAGTCTAGTCTATAGTCTAGTCTATAGTCTAGTCTATAGTCTAGTCTATAGTCTAGTCTATAGTCTAGTCTATAGTCTAGTCTATAGTCTAGTCTATAGTCTATGTCTATAGTCTAGTCTATAGTCTTGTCTATAGTCTAGTCTATAGTCTAGTCTATAGTCTAGTCTATAGTCTAGTCTATAGTCTAGTCTATAGTCTAGTCTATAGTCTAGTCTATAGTCTAGTCTATAGTCTAGTCTATAGTCTAGTCTATAGTCTAGTCTATAGTCTAGTCTATAGTCTAGTCTATAGTCTAGTCTATAGTCTAGTCTATAGTCTAGTCTATAGTCTAGTCTATAGTCTAGTCTATAGTCTAGTCTATAGTCTAGTCTATAGTCTAGTCTATAGTCTAGTCTATAGTCTAGTCTATAGTCTAGTTCATAGTCTAGTCTATAGTCTAGTCTATAGTCTAGTCTATAGTCTAGTCTAGTCTATAGTTTAGTCTATAGTCTAGTTTATAGTCTTGTCTATAGTCTAGTCTATAGTCTAGTCTATAGTCTAGTCTATAGTCTAGTCTATAGTCTAGTCTATAGTCTAGTCTATAGTCTAGTCTATAGTCTAGTCTATAGTCTAGTCTATAGTCTAGTCTATAGTCTAGTCTATAGTCTAGTCTATAGTCTAGTCTATAATCTAGTCTATAGTCTAGTCTATAGTCTAGTCTATAGTCTAGTCTATAGTCTAGTCTATAATCTAGTCTATAGTCTAGTCTATAGTCTAGTCTATAGTCTAGTCTATAGTCTAGTCTATAGTCTAGTCTATAATCTAGCCTATAGTCTAGTCTATAGTCTAGTCTATAGTCTAGTCTATAGTCTAGTCTATAATCTAGTTGCGTAGCGTTGTCTATAGTCTGTTCTATAGTCTAGATAATAGTCTAGTTTATAGTTTGTTCTATAGTATAGTCTAGTGCATTTGAAACTCTTTAATGCCGACCATAAAACACCTTCTACTTAATTTGACTTTTTATTTATACTAAGTAAACTTAGTCTAGGTATTTTTAAATGTGACCCCAAAAAAAAATCAACTACATACATGCATACTTATAAACTTAATGAGGTGGTGGGCTACAGTTTGTGGGTAATATTTAAAAACGCAGGTTTTTTTTTAAAGCAACGGACTGATGACCATTTATTAAACATATACTTAGACATAGAGAAATACTTTACGAGGAAAAAATTGTCTCAGACTTTTTATTGGGGGGGGTGGGGTTGAACAAATTGGGTGGTTGTATGTTAATAAATATAAACAAGGATTCATGATAAATGTGTGTTCTAAGACAAATTTTCCAAACTAGTTTTGTATAGAAAACCTATAGCAGTAAATTGACATTTAATCATTAAATATTTAATAACTGTGTATGTATGTATGTGTTGTTTTAGTAATTGAAGTCCTTGTCAAACTAACTAATGCTCTAGTTATAGGTGGAAACTATTATATTTGATTGTGTGTGTGTGTGTGTTTGACGATTTTTTAAAATTGTTTATGGGGAACATAGCAGCAGGTCCTTTTCTTAGTTTTTTTTTTTATTTAAGCATACATGAAGCGTACATATGTATGTGATGTTGTTGTTTATATTTAGTCCATAAAATCATGTTTTTATAATGTCACTTTTTATATAGATAGATAGATTTGTTATTACTCATTCATGCATGCAAGCATGCATTTACTACATACATACATACATATGGGTGTATGTACATATGTATGTCGTTAGTTAGTGTCTAAGTGATATTGACTAAGGGGTTTTTACGCTCTTTTTTTAATATTTTCCATATTTTTCACTTTCATTTTGTGTCTGTCTGTCTATCTACATATTTCATTCATTTTATTTTCATTTTTCCATTTATTATTCTACCACCATTTTTTTCTTACTTTACTGGGCCAAATTGTTATTAATGTTATTATTTTTATATAGTTGTAGTTGTTATTGTTTAGCTAGTCATTTGTGTTGTAAATTCCATTTGTTAAACATTCAAGTTAAGGACATTAATTTCCATGGAGGGAAAAAAAGCGCAATTTTGTATTTTTTTTTTTTTTTTTGTTTAGAAAATTGAAGGTGAATTTAAAGTGAAAGTAATTAGGAAAAAAATGCAATTTTTTAAATGAAAATGTGAAGAAAAAAATTTTAAATTAAGGCAAATTAAATATTTTTAATTGGAAATCATAAAGTATTAAATATTAATTAAAAATTCATTAGTTAGTGAAAAGTATTGACAAATAAAACAAATATAATTGATAAATAATTTATTTATTTAAAGAAACAATTGTTAAACTAATCTATTTTATTTACCCTTAACAAATAATTTAGAAATTTTACCCAGAAATCCATTTTGTAAATCCCCAACTAAATTCAATTTAAATTTCTCTCGTTACAGGTTATATTTTCCAAAACAAAAACACATAATAATAAATAATTTTGAAAAAAGAAAACAACAACAAGCCACCTATGGATACATTAAATAAAAAATACAACTAAATCAACAACAAAAAAAAACATAAACAAGAATAATAAATAACAAAAAAGTAGGAAAATAATAATAATGGATGCAGTTAGTGCTGTGGTGACACAACCAGCAGCATCAAGTGCCACAGTTTCAGCAATCACAACTACAACAACAACAATACCATCAACGTCTAATGCTATCAATGTTAATCAGAGCAATAACCATTTACACTCACACACCAATACACACAGTGCGACAACAGCAACAACAAATAGTAACAACCAAAACAATAGCAACATTAGTATCAACGGCGGTGGCGTTAACAACAATAGCAGCAACAGCAATAGTAGCTGTAGTAGTAGCAGTACAAGTAGCAATAGTAGTGGTTATGGTAGCACAACAACAACACCCACCAATAATTATGAATTACAGCAGCAGACAACAACACCCACGACAACACCAATACCAACAACACCTGTAGCCATAGCGGAGCCCATAATACCCGTAGCTACTGTAGCTGCTGTAACACCTTTCTATAATGAGTCCATAACAAGCCACAATTTGGAGACACATCAATTGCAACAACACCATTCCTTGCATACGCAACAACAACATCCACAACATTTGCAGCAGCAGCAACAACATCATTTGCTACAACCCCAACACCATCAATTGCCACAGCATCATTTGCAAACGAATCTACAGCAACAGCAATACTTATCCAGACAACAATATTATTCAACATATGATTATCAGCAAGCAGTACCACCAACACATAATTTATCTACCGGCTCCTCCTCCTCGGCACCGGCCTACAACTTGTATGATATATCTGCTTCTCCATATGGTTCAGGGCAATATAAATCGTCTAGTTTAACAGCAACTCTAAATTACGAAAGAGGCTCAACAGTCAGAACGAATGTGGCAAGTTACAATCCCCAGCAGCAACAACAAACTGATCAGCATCAAACCAAGACCATAAACCAACAGATCCAACCCTTTCCGGCAGTATTGGCTACATCAAAACAAAGAACCTCCTCCTTAATAGGCAGTTCTACAAGTACCACCAACACTTCTAAACCGCAAGCTGCTGCCACGCCCTTTTATGCCCAGCCTTTGGCTCCTCAGTCCCATACTAATCCCACCCCATTTTATGACAATACCAAATATAAAATGCCTTTAGAATATCATGACTCCTATAGTAATCCCTCAGCTGCTGCCACGGCCTCTGCCTATCATCAACAGCAAAAGTATTATGCGGCCGCCAAATCACAACTTAAAGAAGCCGGCTATGGAACGCCGCCAGGTTTAGCAAACAGCAAATCTGTTTACGCCAATACGGGTAACTATTTTCCGACAGCAGCACCCTCCTATGACAAATATATGTATCCACATGCCGCTGCCACAGGTTATACGTCTAGCACCGGACATTTGGGCAATGAAACACCACCCGATGTCGGCAACTATCGCAAACCGGTGGGAGCTAATTCTATAAATTCTCCCTCTTGGCCTTGGGGCATAGATTATGCCTCAGGCAATAGTCGTACTATACCACCGCCGCCGCCTGCCAGTCATTTGCCAACCGCTACTGTGGCGCCCACCCATGCCACCTATTTGACACCGAATCCCTCAGCCTTGGCACGTGATCCCTACTATATGGGTCCTGAAAAATATCCTATGAAATATGACAAATATGCTGCTGCCTCCTATCAACAGTCATATGTTAGCCCGCCCGGCTCTAGACATCATATATGGCCGAATACACCGCATGGCTCTAATCTAACACAATTAAATGAAAGACATATGTTAGCCTCTGGACCCACAGCCCCTCCCCCCACACATGGTCTACACAGCACACCCTACTATCCTGCTAATCCTAACAATGGCTTAAATAGTCGACAATCCTGTTGTTCTCAACCCTATCAGCCGCAAAGTTGTTACTATCCTCCCTCTCATGCTATACCACCACGATTACCACACAATCAAACGCCCACAGCGGCCGCGCCTTCAAGTGCTTACTTGTCCTCGCAAACAACTCTAGGACAATCTCCGCATTTGAATGCTTTAAGCGCCAGCTGTAAATATGGCGGCATAATACCCGACTATGGCAATGGTAATAAAATGAAAAACTCTAATGATCTCTATTTAAACGCTCATCACTATGATACAAATACTTCACCGCACAATTATGGCTATGGAACGGCAACAGCTCACAGCAGTCAGCAGTTATATGCCAGCAATGCTCATCAAACTATGGCTCATCATGGTCTAACACCCTCATCACTACTAACACATGATCCTCTTAACGCTAATCCAGCGTCTTATACCAATGATCTCAGTTTAACGACAAGCAATTTTGATAATTATCACACACACCTGGACACACATCTAAGTCCGCCGACATTGGCTGGCATACACAGCCAACAGCCACCACCCGCTTACGGGCCCACGGTAGCAAAACGTGCCTTATTGGATTATCGTAAACCCATACAACCTCAACCTCCACCTACAATTGCCGAAGAGTGCTATACGACTCTGTCATCAAGGGACCATTACAATCAACAGGAGCTGTTGAATACCCCCGAGACCACCACAACATTTGGAGAATATGAAACTCATCAGAATAATGCCGCCAGCCTTACGTCTTTTCAACATTCCACAGAAGTACTACAAGAAGCGGATAAGACTAATGATGAAGGTAATAAGAATTTAAGTTTGCGTGATTTCATTGCCAATTGGAATGATGATGAAGATGAATACCAAAATGCGGAGGAACTTAACTTTGACCAAAGCAATGTCATTGATGAAGTTTTGCAAACGGCTCCTGTGGAACAGGAAGCGCCAGCAGCAGCAGCAACAGCTGTTATACAAAAATCCGAAATAATTAAAACTTCAAACGATGAATCCATTAATAAGGCAGAATCGAAAGTATCACACAAATCACAGGAAAATCTCGACAACTCAACATTAAATGAGTCATATGTTAACTTGCCTGATATTGTTATAGATATTGAAAAATCGAATAATGTTAATAACTCTATAACCACACCCTCGACCAGTCCTCTAGCTACCACACCAACGAATGAAAATAACACTTCCCTAAATCTCAATAATTTCGATGTAGAAAAAGAACTGGATGAACTTAAACTCAAAAAACCCACACAGCAATTGGAAACAACCAAAGATTTAAATGATATTAAAGCTGCAAATACCACCAGTACACCTCAGTTAAGTCCCTGCAAAAATCTAACCACTCAACTAAGTTTTGAAGATTTAAATTTGGAACCTACAAACAAAAACGTCCTTAATGGCGAACAAAGTTCGGAGTTAACAGAAAACTATTTCAAAGACATGGAAGGCTATGAAAGTGGCAGCAGTCATCATTCCAATGAATCGGCTTTTGAAAAAGAATACGAAACCTTTATCAATAAAATCACCAGCGAACCGAGTACAACTAAAAGTTTAGAAGAGAAATCAGCAGAAATGGATTTTGAACAAAATGTACAAGATTTTTCAAAGTTCTATAAACGTAAACGCAAACTAAAAGAAGATGAACTTAAGGCCAACGAACCAGAGGCACAAAATCAAAAGAAACTAAAACCCAATAAGGCCACCAAAGTCAACAACAATTCAAATTTTCCCCAGGTCTATACGAAAAAGTCAAGAAATAGATTGCCAAAAGGCAAAATACAAACTTTACATAAACGTAAACCTTTGTCATTATATTACAAGATCATACATTCCATAAGACGTTTCGGTTTATATCGTCTGCGAAGAGTACGAGAATATATGGCAGAGTTAAAAGAGAAACATTTGCCTCTCATTAAAAGACAATCCATTAAGAATTATACACATGATAAACCCGAGAATTTAACTAATCCCAAAACTTTAAAAGCTTTATGTATAATGGCGATTAATAGTGAAGAATTTCGTCAGATGTTAATGTTAACGTTAGCGGTGGAAGGAGAGTGTGCCTTAGAAGCCGAGGAGAAACATATATGCACTGATCCTACGTGTGAAACCTGTGAGGTAATAAAAAGTTTAATGGAAGCCGAAAGTTTTGAGGACACCTTAAGCCAACAAGTTGCGGAAAATCCCACTGAAAGCGTTCTCATTTTAAGTGATGAAGTTAAAAGTGAAACCCTTGAAATCTTAGAAAATTTCGTTTACTTAAAAGATGAACCTAAATTGATCTCAAATGTTCAATATTCCAAAGAAAATCCCACAGTATTGGATGCCAAAGTTCTGGAGCAGTGCAACTTAAATCCGGCAAATATTAAATCTTTGTTATATGATAACTCTTATTTTGAAACTCAATCGGATTCGCAGTATCAAAGTAATATCGAAAAATCTGTTACAGAATTTGATTTGAAAAACTGGTATGAAAAATCAAAATCACCACAACAAGACCTAGCGGCCAAAGAAGATTCTGATATAGGTGTCCCCGAAACTGCAATAACTAAACCGGATCAACCTATTCCCTTAAACCCTGAAATTGAAAAAGAAAATTCTGAAATTCCGCTGGAACATGGAACTGAAACTGCAGCAAATTCTATTAAGGAAATTAGCTTAACTGAACAAGACAACTTAAACCTTGCAAGAGTTGAAAGTGAACTAGACGATGTTAAACAAAAGGAATCAGAAGAATCCCTTCTCGTTTCTCCAACTACATTATGTGAAGATGAAAATTCAAATATTTCCAATGCTACAACAACCAAGAAAACTTCAACCGAAGTTAAAGAGATCTCAAAATCGAATACCAATGAAGAGAGTGATAGTGAGGAGTCTGATTCCAGTGAATCTGATTCCGACAGCAGTTCATCTAGTTCGGATGATGAATCGGTGGAGGAGAGTAAAGAGTCATGCAAGAAATCTGATACTAATGACACTGATACAGATTCAGAAAGTGATTTAGAAAATGATGATGATGAAAATCTAAATTCCAATAGTGATGAATCAAATCATTCGAAAACTATCGATCAAGAGAAAGCTAAATCAGATAACAAGGAAGTTCTGAAGCCTGCAGATTCATTCAAGAAGGACAATGTGAATTCAGAAAGTGAAAATCAAAATTCCGATACTGATGAATCAAATCATTCGAAAACTTTCGATCGAGAGAAAAACAAATCAGACAGCAATGAAGTCCACAAAACTACCGATTCATACAACAAGGAAAATTTTATAAAAGAATCGGAAAATGTCCATACAACTAATACAAAATCACCTATCAAGACCGTTAGTGATGTAGAAGATGAAATCACTCCAAAAAGACAACAACGTATTGTTTTACGTATTAAGAAATCATTCCAACCGAGTCCAGATAACAACGATTCTAGAGAAATATATGTTTCTGAGAAATCCATAGAATTTGATAGTCAAACAGAAAGTGAAACTGAAGACGATGATATAGTTTCAACGACTTCAAAATCTAGTCTAAAGACAAAAGCTTCTTTCATAGATCAGGCCTCTAATAAGTCTCTATCTCCGAATACTGAATTTGAAAATCATACAGAAAGTGAATCTGAAGATGACAATCTTTCGGAAAATGAATTCCATCAGACTTCAGAATTAAGTCCAAAACAAGATATAGCAAGAGAAAAATCTGTGGAATCTGAAAAAGAATTGGGAAATCGGACAGAAAGTGAATCTGATGATGATGATGATGTTTCAGAGAAAGAAACTGAAACTCCTTTCACAAGTCCAAAGCAAAATGAGTTTGTAGAGCATCGTGCTCAAAGTGAATCTGAAGATGATGAAATACCGGAGAAAAAATCAAAACTTATGGCAAAATTTCCAACTCAAGAAGATTACAAGAAATCTAATGCTTCTGAAGACTTAAAAGATCCCATGGAAAATGTTCCTAAAGACGATAACATTCCAAACAGAACGTCCGTTATAATTTCAACGTCTCTTATATTAAGTCCACAGCAAGATCATCATAATACTGAAGACGTCACAAAACTTTATGCCGAAAATCAAATAGAAAAAGAGGCCGAGGAAGGTGATAAGAAAACAGAAATAAGTTCCACGCAAGACGATTTAATAAACGATAATCTTTATCCAAAATCTTCGAAGCCGTGTTATGAACCAGTTAGTCTTGGTTTAGAAAATGAGATCGCAGATTTAATTCCATTATCTCAAAATCATTTAAATGAAGAGAAGTCTGAAGATTTATTAAAAGAAACTTCAAAATTCAGTCCAGAGGTGGAGGGTTCAGAAGATATAGTTGCTAATGAAAAATCTACAGAATATCGTACTAAAAATTTGACTAAAGGTGATAATATCACGCAAAATATATCTAGATTGAATGAAACCCCCGTTGAAATTAATCAAAAACTAGATGAAGTTGAAACGGAAACTTTTTCCAAAGAAGAATCTTCACTGCATGCTAAAGCCGATATTCCCACAGAAAGTCAATCTGAAGATGATACAGACGAGGAGGAGGACGATTTAGATGAACCAATCCAAAAGCCTCAACTTAAAGATGTTGATCATGGAATGGTTCCATCAGACTCAGAAAGTAGTTCTGATTCTGAGTATGAATCTGATGAAGAGGATAATCGCAAAGATTCAATGCCAATTATGATATCTGATGATGAATCTATGGATAGTACAGATGATAAGGATAACCATCACAAACCCACCAAATGTATAAGAAAAATTTCAGAAGATTCTCTTCAACGAAGTGATTCGACGGGGTCATTGCAAGATTTTGATGAAGATTCTCATGATTTTATTAGCGAAATTCACTCCAATTTATCAAGCAATATAGTAAATTCCCCTAAGATGTCGAAATCGGACAGCAAAGATGAAATATTGCCTGCTACACAAACTCTTATTACTTCTGAAAATATCATTCAGATTGCTAAAATTTTAGAAGAAAAAGAAGTTTCAAATAATGCAATGGAAAGTGACGAACAACTTGATTCAGATATAAAACTTTCTAAAGAAAATCTGCCGTTAAAATCAGTTGAAGAAACTTTAGAAGAAAAACAAGATTCGGAAACCATTCAAAGTGATGAAAAACTTGCTACAGATATCAACCATCCTAAAGAACATATGCCAATGGAATCAGTTCATACTGAAACTTTGGAGGAGAAGGATGAATCCAATAATTCATATCGACTTCCTGAAGAATTCTCTTCAAATATAAATAATCCAAAAGATGTTTTACCATTGGATTCAGTTAAAGTCAAGGAAATCCAAAATATTGAAAGTGAAATCGCTAGCGAAAAAAGTATATCGGAATATTCTAGTACTTCAGAAGACTCAGATGAGGAAATCGATGATGAATTATCAACTAAAGAAGATAATAAAACAGAAGAAGTCTCAGAAATGACCTTAGACAATGAAGACCGAAAATCAGACGAAGAAGTCGAAGATACATTAGCTATCAAAGAAGACAAACAAACAAAAGAAGACCTTAAAATGTCTGTAGATACTGAAGGGCAAATATCTATAAGCTCGGAGAGAAATTCAAATGATTTCGAATGTAATGAAAATATGGCCGTTGTTTCAGAGTGTTTAGAAACTAATGCATCACAAGATAATGCTGAAAACGAAGTATTATCTAAATCGGAAGCTCTAAGTAAAGAATCAAATACTTTTGAACAGAATAGCAAAATTTCGGATGTTATTTCCACCCAAACTGATCCAGAAGAAATGGTAAAGGCATTAAACGAGAATATTCCTGTGGGAATATGCGAAAATTTAGAAATTTTGGCCGATGTTGTTGTAAATCATATTAGTGCTGAGAATACAGTTGAATCGAAAATGATTGATTCAGAATGTGATCCTAAGCCAGCAGAAAATTATGAATCAAATATCCAAAAAGATGCCGATAATTTAACACCAGAAATAAATGATTCTATCCATCGACTTGAAGCTAAAGAATCTGAAATTTATAACAAATCTAAAATTGAGGAACCAACTGAAGTTATAGCTTATTCCGATAAAAGGTCTAAAGACCTCAATGTGGAAAAAGCACATAGTAAAACATCGGATACTTTAGACTCAACTTGCAGTGAAGAACAATCTATATCAGAAATAAATGTTTCTATGCATCAACTTGAAGCTAAAGAATCTGAAATTAATTCCAAATCTATAATTGAGGAACCAACTGAAGTTACTGCTTATTCCAAAACTAGTTGCGACGAACCCAATTTGGAAATGATGCTTAGAGAAACATCGGATACTTGCAGTGAAGAACAGTCCACCGCGGAAATCATAACCGATGAAGAAAACATATCCGGAACAAAGACTGTAGAATTCGAAGAATATGAAAGCAATACTATTGTGGAGAAGACAAAGCCTCTATCGGAAAGTTCTATAGAAAATGCTGACTCTTCAGTAGTTAATAGCAATGAGCATTCTAAATATTTAAAAGAAGCCTGCAGTCTAGATAATTCAAATACTGAAATCGAAACTGAAAACCCGGAAACAATTGAAGAATTAGTAACTGTAGAGCCCGAGTGTTTGGAAAAGGTCAATAGTGAAGAAATATTAGATGAGGAATCAGAAATTACATCGGATCCATTAACTAAAGAACCAAATAACATTCCATACCCAGAATTGATTAAAGAAAATACTGAAATTATCTCAGAACCCGAAACAAACCAAATATCAGAAGAATCAAATGATATTCATTCACCTGAAGTGATCCAAGAAAAGGCGGAAATTATTTCAGAGATGAAAACGAAAGTATCAGAGATTGTTTCAAAACAAATACCTAATGTTTGCGATATTTTGGAAAATTCAAATAACCAACTAAATGAAAATTCCGGGAATACATGTGAACTTAGAAAAGCATTAAACGAAGAGACGATAATTGAAACTCATACTCTTGCCAAATCTGTTGATGAGGACTTTACGGAGTCCCTGGAACAAATATGTGATGAAAACGCTAAAACTTTTTCAGAAGAAGAATCTAATAAACAAACTTCGGAAGTTATAGAAGAAAAATATGAAGAAACTAATAAATTCCCCAACACCTGGGATGACACAGATATTTTCAAAGAAGTCAACCAAGAATGTTTAGAATCGATTGCAGAAACATTTGATAAAATAGATTCAAATGATAGTGATATTACCATCAAAGAACCAGAGATGGATCTGGTAACAGAGGGAACAGAAATTCCAAAAGAAAATGAAACTACATTGGAAGCATTAAACAAGTCAATGGAAAACTTGGAAGAAGCAACAGCTCCGGTAAGAGAGACGTCAAAAATTCCCGAAGAAAATGTAATCCCATCGGAAGCAATATCCCAACGAATTGAAAATTTGGAAGAGCAAACTGCAAATTTAGAAGAACATGAAAGTGAAAATACCGAAATTGATACAACATCTGAATGTTATGAGTCCACTACTGATACTTTTCAATCGAAATCCGAAGATGTAGTTCTAAAACCAAATAGACTGATTGAAGATAAAAACCCAACTTCCGAGCGTAATGAAGAGTCTGGTTCTGTTAGTCCAAGTCTCACGAAACCTGAATCTTTCATTGAAAATGCTAATAACTTGATTAAAACTTCTAATGAAGAACGTGATCCTATTCAGCAACATCAAGCTACTTCCGATGATGTAATTGAAAAACAAAACATCTCCAATGAAAAGGAATGTAATGAAGAAGAATCTATGGCGCTGCAAGAAGATCTAGCAAAGTCTGAAGTTGTACTTGAGCAATTAGTTAGTTTTGTAAAAGATAAAATGGAAACTTCTGAAGTTGATGCTGAAGAATCAGAAGTTCGTCAGAAACTTGAATCGCCAGTTGCAAACGCAAGTAGTTTGGTTGAAGACAAGAATGAAAACATACAAACGAATGAAGAAGAAACCGAAGTTATTTCTCAAGTTGAAGACGAATTGATAGTATTAAATGGAAAGACAGATGAAGAACTTACAGTTGAACATCAAATGGAAAGTTTCCATGAAAATATAGTAGACAACAACATCACCCAAGAAATCAATAAAATTCCAGAAAGTTTTGATCAGGAAACTGGTTCCAACCAAACAACTCTACCTAAAGTCGATGAGTTGTCAACCAAAAACCATCAAACAGACGAAGATTCAACAGTTGAACACCAAACCGAAACTTCAGAAAGCATTCCTAACCAAATAACTCTACCTAAAGCAGATGAAGGTCCAACGGTTGTACAACAAACCGAAACTTCAGATCCTATTCCTAACGATAGTTTAAGTGAAACTGTATTAAATAAGGACAACCAAGAAGATTTATCTCAAGACTTTTTAAGTTTCAAAAATCAATCCAGTTTTGAAGATGAATCTGAGGATTTTCATGGTTTCGAAGATCTCGAAGAAGTCACAAGAATACGACAAGAAATAGAAAATCTAAATGATGATTCAACAGCCAATGATGGATTTCTAAATTACGGTGCATTAAGTAGAGAGCAGCATAAAACATCAACTACTTCATTAACGGGAAGCACTTCGTCGGAAATCAATGAATTGGAGGCTTTAGAGAAAGAACTATCACAACATCAGCCAGAGATAGTGGGAGACGACGAAGAAGAGGATAAACAGACTGAACAAGATGTGCAAACAGCAACTGTTAAAGTTGTATCAACAAACGATATAGAACATATCAAACAAATGCTAGAGAGCGATGAGGAGCAACCGGAACAGGAAGAAAATGGAAACACTGAAGGCGATAAGGAGGGAGAGCAAACAACGAGGGCAGATACAAGTAAAGATAAGTCAAAATATATTTTAAGTTCTGTAAATTCTATAATACCAAAGTTAAGTGACCTTTGTAGGGCTGCCTTAAATAGTTCCTTGAATTCTAATAGTAATTTAGCACAAGACACAACTGAAACTTCCACCATCCTAGTGGAACGTGAATTAAGTGTAGAAGAAGCTTTAGCTGAAATGTATCGCCAGGCGGGTGTATTATTATCCGATCCCGAGGATTGTGATAATGATATTTCTCCATCCGGCGATGAGGAAGCTCATGATGTCTTATTGATTAACTTACAAGAAATTTTAAATAGTGATAATAATGATGTTTATGTTTTACAATGTGATATGAATGAAAATGTTTTGAATGTCGTACAGCAAACCAATGACGAACGAAATGAACAAGAACCACATGTTAGCCATGAGGTGAACTTGAATGCGGAAAGAGTAAATAGAGTACAATTTATTGGTATTTTAGATACCCAAAGTGCAGAACCACAAATACACATAATTAGTTCCGATTCCGAAAGTGAGGTTATTATATTAAGCGATGATGAATCCGATAACGGTTATAGACCATTTATTGCCCGCCCAGAACGTATAACAATACCTTTTATCAATGATGGTAATGATGATATCAATGATACGGACAATTTATCCGATATATCAACTATACATCATGAGGAAATAGTACCTGATAATTTAAATAAATTCTTACAAGAAGAATTCTATAAATATTTACACGAGAAATATGTACAAAGAAATATATCAAAATATTATCATGCCAATCGGGTGTTGAAAAAATATCGAAAAAGATACATTAAGTCAAAGAGGCAGTAAAGCTAGAACTGTGGAAGAGTAAAAGGGCAGGTATAATGTATGGAACAGACATGGAAAAATTAGGGCTGTTGGAATTTTCTTAAGTATTTTCAGAACATAGAACTATAGACTAGACTGTAGAATAGACTATATACTAAACTATAGACTAAACTATAGACTAAACTATAGAATAGACTATAGACTAGACTATAGACTAGACCATAGACTAGAATATAAACTAGACTATAAACTAGACTATAGAATATACTATAGACTAGACTATAGACTAGATTATAGCCTAGACTATAGACTAGACTATAGACTAGACTATAGCCTATACTATAGACTAGACTATAGACTAGACTATAGACTAGACTATAGACTAGACTATAGACTAGACTATAGACTACACTATAGACTACACTATAGACTAGACTATAGACTACGCTATAGACTAGACTATAGACTACACTATAGACTAGACTACAGACTAGACTACAGACTAGACTATAGACTAGACTATAGACTAGACTATAGACTAGACTATAGACTAGACTATAGACTAGACTATAGACTAGACTATAGACTAGACTATAGACTAGACTATAGACTAGACTATAGACTAGACTATAGACTAGACTATAGACTAGACTATAGACTAGACTATAGACTAGACTATAGACTAGACTATAGACTAGACTATATAGACTAGACTATAGACTAGACTATAGACTAGACTATAGACTAGACTATAGACTAGACTATAGACTAGACTATAGACTAGACTATAGACTAGACTGTAGACTAGACTATAGACTAGACTGTAGACTAGACTATAGACTAGACTATAGACTAGACTATAGACTAGACTATAGACTAGACTATAGACTAGACTATAGACTAGACTATAGACTAGACTATAGACTAGACTATAGACTAGACTATAGACTAGACTATAGACTAGACTATAGACTAGACTATAGACTAGACTATAGACTAGACTATAGACTAGACTATAGACTAGACTATAGACTAGACTATAGACTAGACTATAGACTAGACTATAGACTAGACTATAGACTAGACTATAGACTAGACTATAGACTAGACTATAGACTAGACTATAGACTAGACTATAGACTAGACTATAGACTAGACTATAGACTAGACTATAGACTAGACTATAGACTAGACTATAGACTAGACTATAGACTAGACTATAGACTAGACTATAGACTAGACTATAGACTAGACTATAGACTAGACTATAGACTAGACTATAGACTAGACTATAGACTAGACTATAGACTAGACTATAGACTAGACTATAGACTAGACTATAGACTAGACTATAGACTAGACTATAGACTAGACTATAGACTAGACTATAGACTAGACTATAGACTAGACTATAGACTAGACTATAGACTAGACTATAGACTAGACTATAGACTAGACTATAGACTAGACTATAGACTAGACTATAGACTAGACTATAGGACTAGACTATAGCCTAGACTATAGACTACTAGGACTAGACTAGACTAGACTATAGACTAGACTATAGACTAGACTATAGACTAGACTATAGACTAGACTATAGGACTAGACTATAGACGAGACTATAGACTAGACTATACGACTAGACTATAGACTAGGACTATAGACTAGGACTATAGACTAGACTATAGGACTAGACTATATAACCTAGACTATAGACTAGACTATAGACTAGACTATAGACTAGACTATAGACTAGACTATAGACTAGGACTATAGACTAGACTATAGACTAGACTATAGACTAGACTATAGACTAGACTATAGACCTTAGGACTATAGACTAGACTATAGACTAGACTATAGACTAGACTATAGACTAGACTATAGACTAGACTATAGACTAACTATAGCCTAGTCTATAGACTAGACTATAGACTAGACTACTATAGACTAGACTACTATAGACTAGACTACTAGAGACTAGACTACTATAGACTAGCTAATATAGACTAGACTACTATAGACTAGACTACTATAGACTAGACTACTATAGACTAGACTACTATAGACTAGACTACTATAGACTAGACTACTATAGACTAGACTACTATAGACTAGACTACTATACACTAGACTACTATAGACTGGACTACTATAGACTAGACTACTATAGACTAGACTACTATAGACTAGACTACTATAGACTGGACTACTATAGACTAGACTACTATAGACTAGACTACTATAGACTAGATTACTATAGACTAGATTACTATAGACTAGACTACTATAGACTAGACTACTATGAACTAGACTACCATAGACTAGACTACTACAGACTAGACTATAGACTTGATTTAACTTTCCCATGCCTGGTCTGTGTTTAATATTCTTAGCCAGTACAATTTTCAAACCGTTATTGTGCTCAATTTCGAAAAGCAACAACTGCCATTGAAATTTTGAAACAGAAATTTTTTAAAACAAAAAATATCAAAAAAATTAAACAAATATTAAAAACAGGAATCTCAATAACCCAAACTTTTTAAATAACTTTTATGGAAAAAAATTATTAAAATAAAAACAAATAACAATAATTATTTTGGAATCTCATATTTAAATCACAATAATCCTATTAAATCGGAAAACAGTAGTTAACCAAAACAAACCGATCATGATCTTGTAATTTTTTGGAGTATAAACGTATTTTAATAGGTTTGTTTTTATAATAATTATAATTTTTTTTTTAATTGAACATAAATTATTAAAGATTTTAAGCTTCATTTACTCTTTCCGCATGGTGGTTTTGAAAAAAATTTTAAATATTCAAAAAAACCATTAAAAAATATTTTTTCTATGAAAAAAAGTATTTACAGTTTAGATAAAAAAATAAACTATTTTAATAATAACATTGCATGACTTTAGACATTTTTTCTATATATTATTTTTTGTTGCTGTCATTGTGCATTAATAATAATTACTTGTAAAACATAGCATTCAATGTTTTTTTTTTTCAAAATCATATAGTTTTTATAAAAAAAGGTTTTACAAGATAATTAAACATTTTTTTATTTATTTATATGTATATAAGGTTTAATATTTAAATTAAAATAATTTTATATTTTTTTTTATTAAAATATGTAGTTAAAAGTGTTAAAGTAGTTTTGATTTTATTTAGATTTTAAATTTTTGCTTTTGTTTGTTTTTAGTCAATTATATTTATTTTTGTTGTGTTTTTAAACTATGTTTATAATAATTTATATTTAATGGTTTTATGTTACAATTAAAATATAAATGGTTGAATTGTTATTTTGTTATTTAAACCGAAAAATAAGAAGAACACCCTAAGTGCATTAATTTATTTATTTTTTTTTTTTGAAATTTTCAAATATAATTTTTTTAGAATTTATTAAACTGAAATAGAAATCTTGCCGAAAATTATAAATGTTTTTTTTTTTTTTTGTTTTTGTTTTTGTTTTAATATTTATTATAATTGAATTAAATTTAAAAGGGCAGATTTTGAAAGGTTTTGAAAGGTATTTCCAAATTTGTGGTTTTAGAAAACTCTATGTTTATCATTGCCTCGATCGGTTGTAAGAAGATTTCTATAAAAGATCTGTTGATCTATTGTACGATCATAGTTTTCTTAAAGTAATCGTTTGGCGCTCACAAAATTCTTCAGAAATCATACGTTTTCTTAAATGTATTTAACGATCACGGTTTGATCGATAATAAATATTATTGTATGATCACAGTTTTCTTAAGGAAATTGTCTGGCGCTCATAAATTTCATTAGAAATCATACGTTTTCTTTAATTTATTAAACGATCACAGTTTTTTCAGTGTAGATCGATTGTTAGATGATCACATCCATATATTTCTATATTTAGCGATCATATTTTTTTTTAGAAAATTAAAAAATATATGATCATCGAAACAGTTTCCTATATAGAAACGATCATAGTTTTCATTGGAAAACTTAATGCTGATCCCTGCGCAGAGATACAAGCCGAGACGGCTCAAATCGGAGGCGGCTGGCCGCCGGCCGCGCAAGCCGCGCCGCCGCCGACTTCTTTCGGCTTAAAAGCTAAGCCGGCTTAAACGATAAAGATTGGAATCGCACATGTATTTCAGAAAATAATTTCACCAATTTGAACGGAGTTGCCACTATTTTAAATTCTTATGACAAATTGAAAAGAGTTGCCACACAATATTGTGCTAATATTAAAATAGTGATAACTACTATAATAATGTCAATTTTCTGCAGAAAAAACTTATATAGAGACAGGTTTCTATATAACAGACTATTATACAGAGATTTTTCAATATAATAAACGCTTATAAGGTCAATTTCTGCAGGAAAAGTTAAATTGTGCCGACAATTTAGCCGCCGCCGACCTAAAATGGTTGCGCCGCCGCTAATTTTGCATCGGTTTGTATCTCTGTTCCCGCGTCGATCAATTGTTACAGGATCATATATTTCTCTAAAAGACCTGCTCATCTATTGTTTATTATTGTACGATCACTGTTTTCTTAAAGAAATTGTTTTGCGCTTACACATTTCCTCAGAAATCACACGTTTTCTTAAATTCATTTAACGATCATAGTTTTGTTTAGAAAATATGTGATCATCGTCTATTTTTACTATATAGATATGATCATAGATACTCAATGTTGTTCCCCGCGCCGATCAATTGTTAGAGAATCATATATTTTTCCAAAATACCTGCTGATCTATTGAGTATTATTGTACGATCACTGTTTTCTTAAGGAAATTTCTTCAGAAATTTATACGTTTCCTCAAATTAATTTAACGATCACAGTTTTGTTTAGAAAAAAATGTGATCATTGACATCATTGATTGTGCCGATCGATTTTAAGAAGATTTCTATAAAGATCTCTTGATCTAATGAAGATTATTATACGATCACAGTTTTGTAAAAGAAAAACACACGATTTCTTAAATGTATTTAACGATCACAGTTTTGTTTAGACAAATAGAAAAAGATCGACACAGTTTTCTATAGATAACCGATCATAGGTTTCTTTAGAAAACTCAATGTTGATTCCTGCGTAAATCGATTGTTAGAGGAATGCAGATTTCTATCAAAAACCAGTTGATCATATAAATATTATTGTACGATCACATTTTTCTTAAGGATCACACTTCATTAAATCAATTAAGTGATCATCGTCTCTTTCTTCTATATAGAAACGATTATAGTTTTCTTTAGAAAACTCAATGTTGATCCTTGCATCGATCAATTGTAAGAGGATCACATATTTCTATAAAAGATCTGTTGATCTAATGAAAATTATGGTGCGATCACATGTTTCTTAAGCAAATTGTTTGAAGTTCACAAATTTTCATAGAAATCACACGATTTCTTAAATTTATTAAGCGATCACAGTTTTATTTATATAAAAAAACTACTATGATTATAGTTTTCTATAAAAATCTGAGATGAAATTAAAAAAATTCATTAATTTTTAATTATTTAATAATAAATTTAATTCAAAACCTTTTTAAAAAAATCTGCCTTAAACAAAATACGTAAAATTTTTGACAAATATTTAAAGAAAAAACATTGCAATGTTAAATTAAATAAATAAATGTTATAAATAAATCAAAAAAAAAAGTAATTTTTAAATATTTATATAATAAAATGTAAATATTAAAATATTTATATACAGGAATATACACATATATAAAAAAAAAAAAAACAAATATAAATTTATAAAAAATAAATAAAAATACAAACAAATATTTTTAGCTCAATTTTATAAAAAAAAAAATAAATAAAATTATATATATTATATATAAAAAACAAAACACTGCTTATTTTCTTGTCGTTAAATTATGTAATTTATTTTTCTTTATTTTTTTATTGTAACACATTCCAAAGTTAAAGGACCAAGTTTTAGCTGAATAAATATTATTAAAATTAAAATTTAATAAAAAAATATTAAAAAAAAATTATATTTTTTTAAAACCATTTAAATTTATATTTTTAATACGCTTATTTTTTTGTAGTACAAAATAAAATTGTTTCCAAAATTTTAAATAAAAGACATAATAAAATATTTGCAAAATTTTTTATAAAAAAAAAATATTTAATTTAAAATATAATTGGTAAGAATTAAAAAAAAATTAATGGTTGTTTTATTATTTTTAATTAATTGACTGATATTAAAAAGTTAAATTTTGTTTATTTAGGGTGTAGGCTTTATAATTTTATAAGAAAAAAAAAGGCTTTATTAAAAAAAATAATTTTTTTTAACAAAAAAAGTAAATTTAAAGAAAAATCAAAAAACGATTTTATTTATAAAACACAAAAAAGACAAAGAATATATTTATATATTTATAAAAAATAAAATTTAATATTAAATAAATGTTTTAATATAAAAATATACACACCCTTTGGATCTGATTTTTTTTTAACAAATTGCCTTTAATAATAAAATAAAAAACAAGTAAGAAATTATAGTCGGGCGTGGCCGACCATATGATACCCTACACCAGTTATGAATATTAAATGTGATTTATTTTTCATAATAAAGTATTTATCTTCAATATTCCCTTGTTCCGATACATTTAAGCAATTTATGGATGAAAAACTAATTTTCTGAAAGAGGCTTTATATGGGGGCTAGGGGCAAATATGGACCAAGCCCGATAAAATTTTGTGAATATATTTATATTGACATAATATTTTATTGTGCTGAATTTCATCGCGATATTTGTGTTTATAAGCTAATTTGGTACATTCAAGTAATTTTCTGAAGGGGACTTTGTATGGGAGCTAGGGTCAAATGTGGCCCGATCTTTATGAAATTTGGCAGGGTCATCAAGACTTCTATAAAACTTAGTTATGCCGTATTTTATCGATATATCTGTATATTTAACATAATTATGAGCTCAGAAGCCCTTTTCGGGGGGTTCTGTTGTATGGGGGCTAGGTGAAATAATGGACCGATTTTAACCATTTTCAATAGGCTTCGTCCTTAGGTCAAATAAAACGTGCGTGCCAAATTTCATCCAATTATCTTGAAAATTGCGACCTGTACCTTGCGCACAAGGTTTATTGGACAGCCAGCCAGCCAGCCAGCCAGCCAGACGGACGGACGGACGGACATAGCTTAATCGACTCAGAAAACGATTCTAAGCCGATTGGTATACTTTAAGGTGGGTCTAGGACGAATATTTTTGTATGTTACAAACATCAGCACAAATCCAATATACCCTCCCCACTAAAGTGGTGTAGGGTATAATTAAAACAAATTAATAAATTAATTTGTTTTAAATAAATAGTAGTTTTATGAAAAACGTATTTTATTACACCTCCCCCCCCCATAAACTATTTATTATTAACTATTAATTATTGTTCAGTTATAAGCTAGCGACAAATAAAACTAAAATAAATTTAACTTTTTAAATTAAAATAAAATACAAGTAATAAAAATAATATAAAAAAAAACTAAATTATTAAAAAATCATTTGTTATTAATCTGAATGTTTAAAAGTGCATTTTTGTGTAAACAATATTTTGTATGTTATTAAGTTTAAATATTATAGTTTCATTCTCTTCTGATTTCAAACTACAACAAAAAATCAAAAAAAAAAAAATAAATAAATGTTTTAAATGTATCAATGTTTTAAAAAAAATTAAAATTTTTCTCCAAAGTGTTTTATTTAAAATAGATTTCAATGAACATGAAAAGTAAGTTTAAGACAATCAAAAGTGATTATATAACATTCAGCATAGACGAATTGGTTCTCAGAGCATTCAAAAGATTCACATATTGAACGATTGTTAAACACGATCACAGTTTTCTAGAGGAAATTATTGAGCGATCGCAGTTTTCTAAAGATAATTGTTGAACGATCACAAATTTCTATAAAAGATCTGCATATCTTAAAGAAATTGTTTGTCAGAGATCACACGTTTTCTTAAATTTATTTAACGATCACAGTTCACAATGATCTAATGAATATTACTGTACGATCATAGTTTTCTTAAAGAAATTGTTTGCCGCTTACAAATTTCTTCAGAAATTACATGTTTTCTTAAATTTATTTATCGATCACAGTTCGGTTAGAAAATTAGAAAATGTGATCATCGACACAGTTTTCTACAGAAAAAATATCACAATTTTCTTCAAAAAACTCTATGTTAATCACTGTGTCGATCGATTTAAAGAAGATTTCTATATAAGATCTGTTGATCTTAATTTTATTTAGCGATCACAGTTCGGTTAGAAGATTAGAAAATGTGATCATCGACACAGTTTTCTGTAGAAAAAAAAATCACAATTTTCTTCAAAAAACTCAATGTTGATCGCTGTATAGATCGATTTAAAGAAGATTTCTATATAAGATCTGTTGATCTAATGAAGATTATAAGTGATCTTCTAAAGCTTTTTTAAAGAAATAGTTTTCCACTTACAAATTTCTTGAAAAATCACACGTTTTCTTAAATTTATTTAGCAATCACAGTTCGGTTAGAAGATTAGAAAATGTGATCATCGACACAGTTTTCTGTAGAAAAAAAGATCATAATTTTCTTCAAAAAACTCAATGTTGATCACTGTGTCGATCGATTTAAAGAAGATTTCTATATAAGATCTGTTGATCTAATGAAGATTATAAGTGATCTTTTAAAGCTTTTTTCAGAAATTACACGTCATTTTAACTTTTTTTCAGCGATCACAGTTTTACAGAAAATGTTGATATAATGAAAAATATTGTACGATCACAGTTTTGTTAAAGAAATTGTTGGACATTCACAACTTTCTTCAGAAATCACATGTTATCTTAAATTTATTAAGCGATCACAGTTTGGTTAGAAAATTTAAAAATGTGATCATCAACATAGTTTTATATAGAAAAAAGATCATAATTTTCTTCAAAAAACTCAATGTTGATCGCTGTGTCGATCGATTTAAAAAAGATTTCTATATAAGATCTGTTGATATAATGAAAATTATAAGTGAGCTTTTTTCAGAAATCTCAAGTCTTTTTAACTTTTTTTTAGCGATCACAGTTTCACAGAAAATGTTAATCAAATGAAGATTACTGTACGATCATAGTTTTTATAAAGAAATTGTTTGCCGCTTACAAATTTCTTCAGATATCACATGTTTTCTTATTAAAATTTTGTTTAGAAAATAAGAAAAAATGTGATCATCGATTTTATTTTTATAGAAAAACGATCATAGTTTTCTTTAGAAAACTCCATATTGATACCTGGATCGATCGATTGTCAAAAGATCACAGATTTCTATAAATCATCAGTAGATCTATTTGTTGATCTACTGAAGATTATTGTACGATCTTAGTTTGGTTAATGAAATTGTTCGGCATTCAAAATTTTCTTACAAATCACACGTTTTCTTAAATTTATTTAGCGATCACAGTTTTGTGATTATCGACACATTTTTTTATATAAAAAAGATTTTACATTCTTCAAAAAACTCAATATTGATCCCTGGTATGACCTATTGTTAGAGGATCATTGATTGCTATCAAAGATCTGTTGATATTGTACTGAAGCTTATTGTATGATCATGTTTAGCGATCATAGTTTTGTTTAGAAAATCAGAAGAAATGCGATCATCGACATTTCTATAGAAAAACGATCATAGGTTTCTTTAGAATATTGATCGATCGATTGTTAGAGGATCACAAATATCAGTAAAATATCTCTTGATCTAATTAATTGACGATCGCGAGTTTGTTAAAGAAATTGTTCGGCATTCACAAATTTCGATTTTGATCACAGCGTCGATCCGATTATTCACTAAATTTCGTTTTTTATTAAAAATTTTATTTTTTGTTAAGAGTAATTTTTTTTTAACTAAAAATTTAATTTTTTCACTTAAAATAAAATTTTTTTCTAAAAATTCAAATTTTAATTAAAAATTAATTTTTGATTAAAAATAAAAATTTTCACCAATAATTCGATTTTTTTTATTAAAAATTAAATTTTTCACTAAAAATTTGATTTTTTATACAATATTCAATATTTATCTAAAATTACGATTTTGATTTTTTTCATTAAAAATTAAATTTTTCACTAAAATTTAGATTTTCATTAAAAATTCAAAATTTCACAAAAAATTCATATTTTCATTAAAAATTTAATTTTTCACTAAAAATTAAAATTTTCACTAAAAATTAAAATTTTCACTAAAAATTTGATTTTTCATTTAAAATTTAATTTTCATTAAAAATATTTTTTTTTACTAAAAATTCTAATTTTCATTGAAAATTAAATTTTCACTAATAATTCGATTTTTTTATTTAAAATTCTACTTTTCATAAAATATTCAATATTTAACAAAAATTTCGATTTTGAAATTATGTATATATAAAGCATATTTAAGTAACTAAGACTATGGTTTATAAAAAAACGATTTTGTATTGAATCGGATCTTGATCCAAAAAAATAAGATCTCTAAAACATTTTCGATAGTGCTGGTTTAGGACCAATTTTAAATTTTTTTTTTAACTTTAACTTACCTGAAATTTAAACACTGAATATTGAACACTGAATATTCATAATACATTTTCCTATTTATGTATATTTATTTACAAAATTAAAATTATAATAAATATTAAAAAAGAAAACAAATACAAATCGAACATAACAAGAACTATACATACTGGAAAAAACTCAAATTTTTTAATAAAAATGTCTTGGAAGTGTAGCCACGAAATCAATGGTATAATTAGCAGAACTTTAACTTTACACTATAGTATTTATTATAATTTCTAATTGTATGTTAATTTACAAATAGTACTTATTATGCACTGAATTCTTACAATTACTCGCATAAATAGCTCGCGTCTAAGTGGCGCGCACAAACATATTTAATTAAGTAATGAATTGGTATTGAAAAATCATAATAAAGGTGAAGAGGGCGAAGAGACCCAAGAATAAACTTAAACTTGAGACTTTTTTCATTTTTGAACTGTGCCCCGTTTCTGTAATTCTCGCATCGAGAAAATCTGTCGAAAAATTCATGATCATCTTATGTAAAACAGGGTGAATACAAGAAATTTAAAAATTTCTTATTATAGACGAACAACATACATACATACATACATACATACATACATACATACATACATACATACATACATACATACATACATACATACATACATACATACATACATACATACATAGCATACAGACATACAGACATACAGACATACATACATACAGACATACATACATACATACATACATACATACATACATACATACATACATACATACATACATACATACATACATACATACATACATACATACATACATACATACATACATACATACATACATACATACATACATACATACATACATACATACATACATACATACATACATACATACATACATACATACATACATACATACATACATACATACATACATACATACATACATACATACATACATACATACATATCATACATATGTACATAAATACATCAACATATGCATTAATACATTCTTACATCAATATATGCATCAATACATCGTTTCGTCAATACATACATACATCGATGTATACATTCCCTCTGTTGTTCATTTATAATACAAATAATATGAATAACACAAATAAGTACAAACATATAATTTCTTTCAGTGCAAAGCACACATATTTTCATTTATGTTCTCTTTCATATTTTACACCACACACATATGCATTTTAAAAATTCTCTTTCTGGCCACCAATGATGTAAATCATCGTCTATAAGTGTTCAAATGATTAACCGTTAATCGATAAAATTTTGACGATTAATTGCTTGAATAAATGACAATACAAATATAATTGTAAATAATTATTTACATAATAAATCTATCTATCAAAAGTATTAATACAAACATTTATTTGTAACGGCTTTTGAAAATATTCTCTGTGTATCATTTCATAAAGAGAGCAACTAAATTAAATTGTTTTTGTTTTATGTATAGTTTGTTCTGTTGCTGAGAACATTCGTATTGCATGTGTATGAGTGAGAATAACACAATGCCCGCAGGGGCATGTTTGACCGCCAATGATGTAAATGTAAAGGGAGAAACTTTGTACATTCTTCAAAAAGTACTTTTCTAATTAAAGTACAGTGGTTTCCCGGTTTAACGAAAGATATAATGTCAGGCCCATTCGTAAAAACGAAAAATTCGTTAAACCGAATAACAATTTTTCTATAATTTAATGATAAAAATATGGTAATGGAAGGTAGGAAGTTTATTTGTTATATCCGTTTTAATGCGTTCATATAGATTGTGACCATTTCTATGCATTTTTTCTTCAGTGTGCAAAATATAAAAACATTTTTCGTTAAAATTATTAACACACCAAAATTAAAAATTTCAAGAAAAACATCTATTTAAATTAGATAAATGGATTTTATGTAAAATTCTGAATATTTTCGATTATTTTGTTGACAAACAATTCCCCGAAAGGGGTAGGCCAGTTGGTAGTGTGCTGGCCTATCAGTCTGGGAGTTGTGGATTCGATTACCACCAGAGATTTTGGTCTACTACACTAAAACGGGGGTATGGTCATCGTCACCCTGCTCGGTAAATTAGGTTAGAATATAATTGCAATGGACAAACAAATAAAAAATGCTATTTCTCTCTGTATTTTGAAAATAATCACAATATTCCTTTAATTAAAGATTTGTATGTTAAAATGTACATTTTTTTTAAAAATCATCCGAAAATCAATCCGAAAGTTATTTTAAAAATCAATTATTAATTTAATTTCTATTGTAAGATTTTTTGAATTTTAAACTGTGTACCCATTTAGAATTTCGATTTGTTAAGTCTTTTGGATAAATATAAAGTTAGTGCTCTTTTTATATAACTTTCATCACTTTTTATACAAAATTATTTACAAATTCGTTATATCGAGTACAACATTTACTAATTTATTCGTAATATAAGGTACTCAATGGAAAAAATTTGGCCGTTCGTTAAATCCCGAATTCGCTAAACTGAGTATTCGTTAAACCGGGAAACCAGTGTACTTACATATGTACGTGGAAGCAATTTTTGGTACTTTTTTACAGAGTCTTAATAATAATAATTAGTTAGTTAGTTAGTTAGTTAGTTAGTTAGTTAGTTAGTTAGTTAGTTAGTTGTAGTTAGTTAGTTAGTTAGTTGTTAGTTAGTTAGTTCGTTAGTTAGTTGTTATTAGTTAGTTAGTTCTTGTTAGTTCGTTAGTTCGTTTCGTTCGTTCGTTCGTTCGTTCGTTAGTTCGTTCGTTAGTTAGTTCGTTCGTTCGTTCGTTCGTTAGTTAGTTTCGTTCGTTCGTTCGTTCGTTCGTTCGTTAGTTCGTTCGTTAGTTCGTTCGTTCGTTCGTTCGTTCTTCGTTCGTTAGTTCGTTCGTTCGTTCGTTTTTCGTTCGTTTCGTTCGTTCGTTCGTTCGTTCGTTCGTTCGTTCGTTCGTTCGTTTCGTTCGTTCGTTCGTTAGTTTCGTTCGTTCGTTCGTTCGTTCGTTCGTTCGTTCGTTAGTTCGTTCGTTCGTTCGTTCGTTCGTTCGTTCGTTCGTTTCGTTCGTTCGTTCGTTCGTTCGTTCGTTCGTTCGTTCGTTCGTTCGTTCGTTCGTTCGTTCGTTCGTTCGTTCGTTCGTTCGTTCGTTCGTTCGTTCGTTCGTTCGTTCGTTTCGTTCGTTCGTTCGTTCGTTCGTTCGTTCGTTCGTTCGTTCGTTCGTTTTTCGTTCGTTCTTCGTTCTTCGTTCGTTCGTTCGTTCGTTCGTTCGTTCGTTCGTTCGTTCGTTCGTTCGTTTCGTTCGTTCGTTCGTTCGTTCGTTCGTTCGTTCGTTGTTCGTTGTTCGTTCGTTCGTTCGTTCGTTCGTTCGTTCGTTCGTCGTTCGTTCGTTCGTTCGTTCGTTCGTTCGTTCGTTCGTTCTTCGTTCGTTCGTTCGTCGTCGTTCGTTCGTTCGTTTTCGTTCGTTCGTTCGTTCGTTCGTTTCGTTCGTTCGTTCTTCGTTGTTCGTTCGTTCGTTCGTTCGTTCGTTCGTTCGTTCTTCGTTCGTTCGTTCTTCGTTCGTTCGTTCGTTCGTTCGTTCGTTTCTTTCGTTCGTTCGTTCTTTCGTTCGTTCGTTCGTTCGTTCGTTCGTTTCGTTCGTTCGTTCGTTCGTTCGTTTCGTTCGTTCGTTCGTTCGTTCGTTCGTTCGTTTCGTTCGTTCGTTCGTTCGTTCGTTCGTTCGCGTTCGTTCGTTTCGTTCGTTCGTTCGTTCTTCGTTCTTCGTTCGTTCGTTCGTTCGTTCGTTCGTTCGTTCGTTCGTTCGTTCGTTCGTTCGTTCGTTCGTTCGTTCGTTCGTTCGTTCGTTCGTTCGTTCGTTCGTTCGTTCGTTCGTTCGTTCGTTCGTTCGTTCGTTCGTTCGTTCGTTCGTTCGTTCGTTCGTTCGTTCGTTCCGTTTCTCCTCTTCCTCCCTCCCTCGCCTTTTTTTTTCATATTTGTTTTAATTGCAATTTGTTTTTATTAAAAAAATGTTTAATATTGTTAAACAAATACAAATGAAGTTTTGTTGTTTTTATTTTCGATTTTGTTAATGCTTTTTTTAATTTGTTTAATGTTTATTACAATAAGCCTTATTTAAATAAAGTTTAATTTGTTCTGTTTTTTATGTTACTTATAAATAAATTATAAAACATTTATGTATATTCATATTTTGTTTTTGGTTTGGTTTTTTTATTTATTTATAAAAAGAATTGACAAAATAATTTATATAAGTATGACTGTAGATAACAACTTATTCATATAATTAAGTGTTTTTTTTTTATTATTAATAATAATTATTTCTATTATTATTCTTTTACTCAATAAAATTGTTCTTTTGTTAATGATAATCTTTGGTATTTCATTTCATTTAAATAATGCGAGTGCTGAGAGAAAAAGAAAAAAACTATTTTCAAAAATTAAATTTTACATAAGATAATTTTCTAAATTAATTTTCAATTGTGATATAAAAAACTTGAACATAAAAATCCAACCTCTACAATGCGAGTACTCGTATAATATTCATAAGTTTAAAGTAAATATGAAAAAATTCTATTATTTCTTTAACTACTTTCAAGCTTTTTTTTTAAAGAGTTTTAGTAATCATCTGTTCAGATAGACCGAGTTTTATGGAAAATTAATAGAATTGATTCATTGATTCATTCATATTTTTCGAAAAAGCGTTTTTTTAAATCCGGCGGATAAGTTACATAAATATAATGTTCATTGTGCCCAACTTCATTTTGAATGATTTCATGAGATGACGAGGAGGCGCGCAACGATTGCTGCGAACCGCTAACATAACGTTGACGCGGTTCGAGAGGTCTTGGTATGGTATTATAATGTTTAACACCCCCACCACCGCCGCTGGCTGTGCCCAAATGGGTGGCCGGCAGTGTATTATCACAATCCATTTGTGCCGAATGATGACTGAGGGCTCCGGTCGAACCGGAATTTGGTCCATGCGTACCACCACCAACACCTGTTACCACAGATGTGGCAATGGGTCTACTTATATAGTCTCGTCGGTCTAAAATGTCCTGTTGGTATGCCAGATTCGTCTGCTGACGATGCAGTGGAGTCTGTCCGCCTCCGATGGCAGCGCCACCGCTCATCGTAATCGTGGGCGTACCCGGCAGACGCTGATCTCCTATGTAACGTCTTGGACTGTGACGATAATCGTATTGCACTGGTTCTGGGTATATATCGTGTTGCATTGCTTGCTGGTGATGATGTAATTCGGCTTGTTGCTGTGCTTGAGCCTGCTGTTGCTGCTGTTGGTAATAATATGAGGTGTTGGTCTGAGGCTCGACGTTGGTCATACCATGATGTATGCCGGTGGTAGGGTAATCTTGAAAATGATAATGATCTGGGTGCATAGTTTGTTGTTGTTGTTGGTGCTGCTGCTGTTGATGATGAAGCTGTTGCTGCAGCTGCTGCTGCTGCTGCTGATGTTGCTGCAAATGTTGTGGATGATAGTGCTGGTGGGTGGGTATATACATATGCTGATGATTGGTTGTGGCATTGATTGTCGTCTCTTCGGAGCTGTAACAAATAACTTGGGTTTAATCAACATTTTCTAGTGTTAGTGTTTGAAACAGATTGTTAATTTAAAGTCTACGAGGGTAGATGGAAGGTTGAGCTTAATAGTTTGAATGAAATTTGTAAAAAGCTTAAGATCTAACTGGTTTTTTGATGGTTGCAATATAGCGCTTGATTAAGGAACGCGTTTGAGATAAAACTAGTATATTGACTAACCTAAAGATTAGCCATACATTTGTCTACTGAATGATGTATAGAACAAGTCTATATACTATTATATAGACCAATCTATAGACTATAGATCGGAATGTTGACTAGTCTATGGACTAATTCATTAACAAGTCTATTTAGTAGCCTATTGACTAGTCTATATATTATAGATCAGTCATTAACTAGTCTACAGATCAGTCTATTGAGTAGTTTATACATCAGTCTCTTATCTAAGGTATAGATTAGACTCTTCTCTAGTCTATTGATAGGATCAGTCTATTGACTAGTGTATAGATCATTCTATTGACTAGTGCATAGATCAGTCTATTGAGCAGTACATTTCAGTCTTTTATCTAATCTATTGATCAGTTTACTGACTACACTATTCTACTGACTAGTCCATTAAGTAGTTTTTAGATCAGTCTATTATCTAGTCTACAGATCAATCTATAGAGTAGTTTATAGATCAGTGTATTGACTAGTATATAAATAATATTTGTCCAGTCTATTGACTAGTCTATAAATTAGTGTGTAGATATAGACTAGTCTACAAATCGGTATATATACCAATCAATTTATTAGTCTATGAACTAGTGAATAAACAAATCTTCCGACTAGTCTATGAACAGTCTATTGAATATTCTATTGATTTATAGATTGTAGATCAGTGTATGCATCGGTCTATTGACTAGTCTATAACACTCCCTCTTAACCCATAGATCATTCTAGAAAGACCAGACTATTTACCGGTCTCTAGATCGGTATATTGATTAGTATATAGATCAGTTTATAGACTAGTCTATATACCAGTCTATAGAGCAGTATATTGTATAATCCATAGGCGATCAATATATTTTCAAGTCCATAGACCAGTATTTTGACTAAACCATAGACCAGATCTGTCGACCAGTTTATAGATCAATATATAAATTAGTATATAGACAAGTCTATTGATTATACTGTTGTATAGACTTTAGATCAATCTATTAACTAGATTATGGTTTGATCTATAGACCGATCTATGGACAAGTTGAGTAATTATTCTATGGACCAACCTATAGACAAATCTACTGTCATGCTATTGAATAGTCTCTTGTTATTGTAACGTAATTAATATTTCAGATCAGATCAACGCTTCAATCGATCCTCGCAGATATATCGGAGGTTTTTAAATTACTTACTCAAATAATATCCAAATGATATAATAACAAAAACAAATGCCGGTAGATAAAACAAAAATTAAAATTAATATTAAACCCCAAGGAAAGGCACGTGGTTCCAAAGGACCATCTTCCCAATAACGTTCACAGGTTAGATACCAGCATACAGCTTTATTCATTTCCTCTAGAAAAGTCATAGAATTAGTCAATATATAAAAATATATATATATATTTAATTCTAGAGCAACAACTTACCCTCCATATCCTTAAACTGTTGATCGGTCATTGAGAGTATAAGGCCGCCTATACAACTTCTAACCAAATACTCACATTTGGCCTTAAGTTTACTCAATTCTTCGGCCTTACAATTGGCTCGTATCTTTTGCATATTCGTTAATTGGGCACTCGAAGTCTTATTACTGTCTTCGGCCGATGTATTGGCATTTCTTTTCGCATTATTATCGTCTTCGTCCTCTTCATCATCATCATTATTATCTTCTGACTTTTGACCACCTCTAGAAGCCTTAGAATCTACTGATGACGTATCTTTTGCTGATTTAACGGATTTCGTTGTTATTTTTGCAGCAGATGCAGTGGAGTGTTTGTGGGCATGAGAAGAAGCCGCAGCAGAAGATGATGACGACGACGAAGAGGAGGAGGAGCTGCTGCTGCTGCTACTGTGTATGTGTATATGCGGTGCTGCTGCCGAAGATGTAAGACTTTCGGCTGAAGACTGTGGTGCTTGAGGAAATTTTGAACGCGAGGCACCATTATTGTTGTTGTAAAAATTTTCATTAGAATTTTGGTGTGAATCTGTAATAGAACACTTAAATATTTTCTTCTGTAAAAGATAGAAAATATTTGTTTTACCAGTCTGTTGACATTTAGTTTGGCCAATTTTATCCTGACACAATTGACGATTTTGTACTTTGGCTGCACGTGTTGATGCACCAGTTGAGGAAGTTCTGAAATAAGGAAACATATTAATTAAATAAAAAAAAATAGATTTGATTAGTTTGTTTCCGTTACCTAATGGGTAATAAACTTAAATACGCTACATTCGCCTTAGCCAGTGCTGAATTTTGTCCAAATGAATCGCCCCAAACTTCAATATCTGTAACAATACTTTGATCGCCCAATTTTAAAGATGATGACTCCTCCGATTGAAACACCTCACAACGCATTATATCGCAATAATCTGCCAAACAAACAGCATCTTCGGCCTAAATGACAAAATAATATTTTTTTTTTTTAGATATAATTAAGTGTTTTTGAATAGTTAAAGGACTCACCTCATTTATAACAGTTTTATGTCTCGTTTCAAAATGTAAATCCAAAAATTTCTCCTGATAGAAACTTTTACCACACAAACGACACGTCCACTGTGTGGGTCTATCACGTTTTTTTGGCATCTTGTCGGGGTGCAAATATATCTCGAAATGGATGTAAAGGACATTCGAGAGGAAGTTTAACCTAAATACATATTCATAATTGATTTATTATATATACATATATTGTAAGGCTATATGTTAACATCCTACCTGATATTTATCTAATATCGGTGTCCATTTGGATCGTACAATTTTCCGTACTAAACGACTGTTATCTTTGGAGCATAAACGTTTGAAAACATGTGTATGAGGCCATGGTATTAGTAGAAAAAAGTAAATAAGGAAAATCTGCAAATAGGATTTTGAATGATTAGAAACTTTATGGATATATATTAGACCATATGTAAATCAGTAGACTAGTCAATAATCCATAGACTAGTCTATTAACTAAACTTTGGATGGAAAAGTCAATACAGTAGTATCCCATGGACTAGACAATTGGCAATGTAGTAAACTAGTCCACAGTTTAGTCCATAATCTAAACTATGGTCTAGTCAAAGATTTTTTAATAAATTTTCATTCCTTAAGGACGCTGAGTGTTAAATTCTATATTTTTAGGTTTAATATGCAAAAAGTACCGGATGAAGAACAAAAAAGTACCAAAAAGACATGTCAATAATTCAGAAAATCAAATGGAGCTTTTTTGAATGACGAAAAAGTACCAATAAACTCCCCTTTTATTCTGTGTTTCTAGGATCAATTCTAAAAAAGTTTCAAAAAATACCAGTTGAAGATCAAAAAAGGTCTTATAGATTTTTATTCCATCGGAATTCTATATGTCAGATTTTACGTTTCTGGGTTTAATATTCCAAAAAAACCAAAAAAGTACCAGTTGCAAAACAAAAAAGTACCAAAAATCATTTTCTACAGATTTTCTGAATGTTTAATTATACGTTTCTAGGTTCAATATTATAGAAAACTCAAAAAGTACTATTTATAGAACGATAAAGTAAAAGTCCCCTTTACTCCGAACTCACTTATTGAAGATTTGGATTTCGCAGACTAGTCTATTAACTAAACTTTGGATGGAAAAGTCAATACAGTAGTATCCCATGGACTAGACAATTGGCAATGTAGTAAACTAGTCCACAGTTTAGTCCATAATCTGAACTATTGTCTAGTCAAAGATTTTTTAATAAATTTTCATTCCTTAAGGACGCTGAGTGTTAAATTCTATATTTTTAGGTTAATATGCAAAAAGTACCGGATGAAGAACAAAAAAGTACCAAAAAGACATGTCAATAATTCAGAAAATCAAATGGAGCTTTTTTGAATGACGAAAAAGTACCAATAAACTCCCCTTTTATTCTGTGTTTCTAGGATCAATTCTAAAAAAGTTTCAAAAAATACCAGTTGAAGATCAAAAAAGGTCTTATAGATTTTTATTCCATCGGAATTCTATATGTCAGATTTTACGTTTCTGGGTTTAATATTCCAAAAAAACCAAAAAAGTACCAGTTGCAAAACAAAAAAGTACCAAAATCTTTTTCTACAGATTCTCTGAATGTTTAATTATACGTTTCTAGGTTCAATATTATAGAAAACTCAAAAAGTACTATTTATAGAACGATAAAGTAACACTTATTGAAGATTTGGACTTCGCAGATATCAGGGGTCTTTTGAAAACCGATTTCAACAAACGCCCTGATATCCGCCTGCTGGTGCAATCAATACCTTTATTCTGCCGACACTATAAACTGGTGATGATCAAATGTATCTTTGGCCTTTCCTTGAAATGATTTGATATGGGGTCGAACAACATAATGTGGTACTACGGGCAGTTGTCCTGGCGAGTCAATTAGCGGGAATAGAATATCGGTTAAAGGACTGATAAGCGGTGAAATCTTTATTTCGGAATAAGTTCGGTGCTGTTACCAAAATCGAAAGATACCCCACAGAGGGAGTGACTGTGGGACTAGGCGTTGGAAATGAGTTAGTCTTTCCCCGCCTGTATACCTAGAATGAGTGTGTCAGATGTTGTTTTCTATGAGTGTGTCGGATGAATGGGAAGTGTACTGGTTTGAATGGTGCTGGATGAAAGGTATCTTATACATGTGATACTATTGAATTTTCCTTCCTTGTCCAGGTAGGTGTCCAGGGAAAACTCTGTTCATACTAGATTTACCACAGTGTGTTCTCTGTGAGTAAGAACAAAGTTCTCGGCTTATTTTATGGATTCGTATTTTCGATTACCGAATAAGTAAGTCATATGGGTGATTGTAAACGGAAGTAATGTTTTTACATCTCAGAAGTTTGGATAGCTCGAGTACTTGAGCAAAGTGCTTGTACATGGACCGATACAGCCATGTACAAAAATCATCAAATGAGTCGTCAAAGAAGCTCACCTAGAGGGTGAAAAAGACCACCGTGAAATAAGGCCAATCCGGTAGGTATTCACTTAAAGCACTTCGACATTCAAACACCCAGACAGATAGATAGACAGACGGACATCTCTTTATAGACTCTGCTATCTACAAAGAGTCAGGGTTGGATAATTGTGTTATAGAAATTACGAACCAAATAACAAACTTATTTATACCCTACAAAGGTTAAGGGGTATACAAATCTCTGGAGCTTTATAAACTACCTAGATCCATAGGTAAAGTTTAAATAGATTCAGTTTATGAAACATTTTAATTGATCAAATTTAATCAAATCCCCACCAAATAATTAACACAAAAAACTTAAACATGAAATTTATACATTACTTTTACACTTGACTAAACAGTGTTTTCCTTTTTATATTAAATACTTTAACAGTTAATCATAAATCCGCCAACACGAAATGACCAGCGGAAATGTTTATAAAAATGTCTTAAAGGTCTTATTCTAACATACCGGAAATGTCGACAAAACTAATCAGCAACCTTTAGCAAAAAATAAAATTGACACGAAACAGCAACTATGTAAAGCAAATGTTTTAAACCGAAAAAGAAAAACTGCATAACAAATGCGACACAACGAAAAATTTATGCAAATTCCAACATGTGAAAGGAAAGAGACCACCAAAAAAAATCTAAAAAAAAAAAAGTAAAAACTTAAAAAAAGGCCAGTCATGAAATCAACGACATTAGAATGAAAGAAAAAGTACAAGTGTGTTGGAAGGAAAAAATGTGTCAAATGGCAATTAAAGGACGACACGCTAACACACTAACTAAAGTACTTCAACTAACTAAATAAATGCTAGAACAACTACAACAACACACTTACTTACATACTTGTATTTAAACTTTAGCCATAAATTAAAATATTATTAAATAAATTACCACTACAAATGGGACAATGTGAATGAAATGTAGCCATATTGGCTACAATATTACAATTGTTTGTTTGTTTGTTACTTCGTGTTTAGAGAGTGAAAGAGTGAGTGTTTGCACTACAAATCCTTTTTGGAACAATTCAAATTACTGCTAACGAAACGTAATATGTACATATGCAGGCGAAATTGGCCTTAAAACGCGCTAAGCAAAGACATTTCCGTTTTTTATTTATTTTTTAAGCGCCAAATGCCGCATATGGAGACCTAACGGCAAATGTACAACAAACGGCCATTAGCACATGCACCGTTATTTTTAGGTCATTTTATAAGAGTGAGAATAGCCAAAAAAAAAAAAAAAAAACAACAAAAACACGCATAAATTAAGAGAGTAGGGAGAAAGAAGTAAAGGAAAAAGGACTAGAGAAACAGACAAACAAACAAATAATGGAAAAATGAGAACATACACACATACATATGTATGTATGTATGTAAGTATGACAAGTCATACACGAAAAAAATCGATAACACGCTTTGACAGGACTTAAAAGAAGAGCCAAAAGAAATGAAAATGAACATTTATCCAAAGGGGGGAGGGCAGAGAGAGAGAGAGAGAGGAGGTATATATATGTATAAGTCTGTATACAGCACATTTATAACTTTTATGTTTGTATGTGTATGTAAAAATATGAAAATTTTCTCATAGTTTTTTTTTTTTTTCTTTTAAAAAATGTTTAATTTAATTATTTTTTTAAGTTATTCTTTTAAAAACTCACCTCTAAATTAACAATTTTGGAACCCATACATAATAATTATTTGTATAAAATTTTAATATATAGTATAGTATATATATTTTTTATAAGTTTTACAAAATAATTTATTCTTTTACTCCAAAAAAAAAGAACTTTGTATAAATTTATGGTTTTATTATTTAGAACTTTTCTTTTTTTCTTTATTTTAGCGTTAATTTTCCTTTATTTTCGTTTTAAATTTATGTTTTAATAACTTTTTCACTTTAATTTTTTTATTGCTTTTTTTTCTAAGTGCTTCTTATTAATAATTCTAAAAATAAAGATTATTACTTATGAAATAATATACGTCTACACTTGTGAAAATATCTTAACTGTCTAAGAAAATTTCTACAGAGTTTTTCTTTTACTTTTTTCCAACGTTTATAAGGACTTTCTTGCTCGCTATTCTCTGAGTATAGTTAAATGGAGTAAACAGGAAATCAAACTACGTTCCTATAAGTATGCTTTAATAAATTTCTCTTGCTCTCGCATTTTCCGTTGATAAAATTGTCTATGTAGTTGTAAAATGATAACAGCCGGTTGTTTAATGCCTGCCAGATTGCTTATACAATAAGTAGTGTTCAATTTTCTCCAACACATTCATAATAAACATATTTTTTTCCCCCGATAAACAATTTATTAAACAAAACTTTAACTTCTTAATAAGCAAATATTAAAAAATAAATTTCCATCTCTTTTTCCAATTTCATTTAAAAGCTTTATATTAACCAAAATCTTCACTCTGGCATCTCATTTCATTACTGACAGCTGTTTCGTCGTGGCATGTCATTATTTCCCCGTGAATACTTACTTAAAGAAGCAGCATTTTCTGACCAATCAACGCAGACCACGCAGTTGTCATAATTTTTTTCCTTACAGATACCGTGGTGTAAAATTTTTTCGCAAGCAAAACATTAATAAATTATGTATTTTTAAAAGAAAAACCGTATAAATTAATATTAAATAAAAAGTCAACTATTCCTAATATAAAATAGTAAACAAATAAACAGAAACAATGAAAATCTTAGCCGTAGTTTTACTAATACAAATTGCTGTATGTCTACTGGACACGGCTTTAGCCGGAAGGGATTTTTATAAAATTCTAAATGTACGCAAATCTGCCACAACAAATGAAATAAAAAAAGCCTACAGAAAACTAGCCAAAGAATTACATCCCGATAAAAATAAAGATGATCCTGATGCCTCCACAAAATTCCAAGATTTAGGTGCCGCCTACGAGGTATTGTCCGATGCGGACAAACGTAAGACCTATGACAGATGTGGTGAGGAGTGTTTGAAAAAGGATGGCATGATGGATCATGGTGGTGATCCATTTGCCAGTTTCTTTGGTGATTTTGGTTTCCATTTCGGCAACGGTGATCCTCATCATCATGATACGCCCAAAGGAGCCAATATTGTTATGAATATGTATGTCACCTTGGAGGAGTTATATTCCGGCAATTTTGTGGAGATTGTGAGAAATAAGCCTGTTCTAAAACCTGCAGCCGGTACCAGAAAGTGTAATTGTCGCCAAGAAATGGTAACACGTAATTTGGGACCAGGACGTTTCCAAATGATACAACAAACCGTGTGTGATGAATGTCCCAATGTTAAGTTGGTGAATGAGGAACGTACTTTGGAAATTGAAGTAGAAGCCGGTATGATTGATGGTCAAGAAACTAGATTTGTGGCTGAAGGTGAGCCTCATATGGATGGTGAACCTGGTGATTTGATTATTAAAGTCCTACAAATGCCCCATGAGCGTTTCCAACGTAAGGGGGATGATTTGTATACGAACGTTACAATTAGTTTACAGGTAAGTGAATATTAAGTAAAATTTAACAAAATCATTTGAAAGTGAAATAGGGGATTTAATAAGTGGGCGTATTTTGTAAAATCAATACTTTTTATTTTTGTTAAAACAGTCTATAACAGTTATATTTCTGTACTAGTTCTGCTCTAGTTAAAATCAAGAAAAATTCTATTTAGGTTAGAGTTCAGTTCTTGTTAAGTTCTAGTTCAGTTCTAGATCTGTTCTAGTTCAGCTAAAGTTCGGTTCTAGTTTCGTTCTAAATCAGTTCTAGTACAGTTCTAGTACAGTTCTAATTTAGTTCTGTTCTAGATCAGTTCTAGTTCAGTTCTAGTACAGTTCAAGTTCAGTTCTAGTGCAGTTCTAGTTCTGTTCAAGTTCTATTTTTTCTATTTTTTTCTAGTTTCGTTCTAGTTCAGTCTTAGTTCAGTTTTAGTTGAGTTCTAGTTCAGTTTCAGTTTAGTTCTCGTTCAGTTTTAATTCGGGTTTGGTTAATTTCTGGTTGAGTTTTTTTAAAGGATTATATATTAATTCTCTTTTATATTATTTTACATTACAGGATGCTTTGGTTGGCTTTAACATGGATATTGTGCATTTAGATGGACACAAAGTTTCAGTGTCAAGGGAAAAAATAACCTGGCCTGGAGCTCGTATACGCAAGAAGGGCGAAGGTATGCCCAACTATGAAAATAACAATTTACATGGCAATTTGTATATAACATTCGATGTAGAATTCCCTAAAAAAGACTTGGATGATACAGAGAAAGAAGGTAAGATCTAAAACAACTCCAAACGGTAGACATTTGTAAAAATTTTGAATTAAAATTTAAGCTTAATTTCAAATATCTATTGCAATATTTAATATTCCACTCAAAATTAATTTTGATTAAACATTTTTATAAGTTAATAATTAAATATTTTTCCTTTTTTACAGATTTAAAGAAAATCTTAGATCAAGCTTCAATTAATCGTGCTTACAATGGCCTGTGAGATGCTGTAAAGACTTAACTAACATTTACAACAAGAAAAAACATTAGTTATTTAATTTAGTTTGATTTATTTTTAATAAAAAACTTTTTGTGAATATTAGTTTTCTCAAATTTGATATATTTTTTGTAAATGTAGTTTACTAAACAAAAGAAAATCAATCCTAAAATTGTTAAGATATCACGAATTTTCTTAATAAAACTTTATAAGTTTTTTTTAACTAATTTATTTAAAAAGTAAACCAAAATAATTTGTAATAAAGAAAATACAACATGATTTAAAAGAAGAAAATGGCCTAAAAGTATTAATGTAATAATTTAATACAAAAATATTTGAGTCTTAAACTGGAATGAAAATAAGTGGTCAAAAAAGTATTTAAAATCATATAAAAAGTGTACACTATACGTTTTAACTAAATTGGGTAATAAATTTTAACTTTACAACGTTAGTTTACACTATTACAAATAATGTTTACATTTAACATAGGTTAAATTATTTACATTTCATATTTTACCTCTTGTAATATTTAAATGCAACCCTGCATTTGTTTACAAACTCTCACTAAAAAGGTTTTCACAACAAACAGCTTTTGTCTACTAAACCAATCAGCTGTTTGATTAAAATTCTTAATGTTGTTGTTCTTTTAATAAAAAATAAAAAAATCCAATCATTTAACATTGTTCTTTCGGTGGCGAGTGTTGTTTGAATAAACTTTTAATTAATTGTTAATTTAAACAAAACTGGTTCATAATTATCTATTTAAGTAAAATAAGCAAATAAAGTGCAATATTAGATATAAAGCAATAAAACAAAAGAGCTTTCTTTTTACTGCCCATGTATAAGTTTGTACTAGTTGTGTGTCTCAATAATAATAAAACACTAAAGTGCCTATTTAAAAGTTAATTATTTTTAATAAAAAATATAAAGCAATTTCTAAAATTTAAACCTACTTAAAAGGTGTGCAAAAATTTAAATTTTATGTATGCGTTAACTAGATAATTTAACTATTAAATGCTTTTGCTGTGCCACGATTTTTGTCAAGGTTTTCCAGTAGTCATTGGGTCATTTTTTCGCTTTAGCTAATTCAATGACTGATTTTACCAAATACACTGTAAGTAAAATGAACTTGACTTTTACTGTTTTTTTGTTGCCTATAAATTGTTGCAAATATAAAGAGTGCGGGCTTTTATTTATTTGTGTAATTGTATATCTTTTTTAAAGAGCAGTCATTGACTTACATTTTGCATATTTGTATACCTATTGGTCCTACAGCTTTTTTTAATATCAATATTTTCACATTCTTTATCTAATTGAAAATTTTAACAAATATAAAATAAGTTAGGGTATTCAGCTAGATAACATTTAAAATAGTTAGAGATTTTCAGAAGATAAAAAACATGTAAGAACTGATCTATAACAAAAATATAACTGAACGAACTAACTAGAACTAGAACTATGAACTAGAACTGAAACTAGAACTGAACTAGAACTGAACTAGAACTGAACTAGAACTGAACTAGAACTGAACTAGAACTGAACTAGAACTGAACTAGAACTGAACTAGAACTGAACTAGAACTGAACTAGAACTGAACTAGAACTGAACTAGAACTGAACTAGAACTGAACTAGAACTGAACTAGAACTGAACTAGAACTGAACTAGAACTGAACTAGAACTGAACTAGAACTGAACTAGAACTGAACTAGAACTGAACTAGAACTGAACTAGAACTGAACTAGAACTGAACTAGAACTGAACTAGAACTGAACTAAACTGAACTAGAACTGAACTACTGAACTAGAACTGAACTAGAACTGAACTAGAACTGAACTAGAACTGAACTAGAACTGAACTAGAACTGAACTAGAACTGAACTAGAACTGAACTAGAACTGAACTAGAACTGAACTAGAACTGAATGAACTGAACTAGAACTGAACTAGAACTGAACTAGAACTGAACTAGAACTGAACTAGAACTGAACTAGAACTGAACTAGAACTGAACTAGAACTGAACTAGAACTGAACTATAACTGAACTAGAAACTGAACTAGAACTGAACTAGAACTGAACTAGAACTGAACTAGAACTGAACTAGAACTGAACTAGAACTGAACTAGAACTGAACTAGAACTGAACTAGAACTGAACTAGAACTGAACTAGAACTGAACTAGAACTGAACTAGAACTGAACTAGAACTGAACTAGAACTGAACTAGAACTGAACTAGAACTGAACTAGAACTGAACTAGAACTGAACTAGAACTGAACTAGAACTGAACTAGAACTGAACTAGAAAAGAACTGAACTAGAACTGAACTAGAACTGAACTAGAACTGAACTAGAACTGAACTAGAACTGAACTAGAACTGAACTAGAACTAGAACTGAACTAGAACTGAACTAGAACTGAACTAGAACTGAACTAGAACTAAACTAGAACTAAACTAGAACTGAACTAGAACTGAACTAGAACTGAACTAGAACTGAACTAGAACTGAACTAGAACTGAACTAGAACTGAACTAGAACTGAACTAGAACTAGAACTGAACTAGAACTGAACTAGAACTGAACTAGAACTAGAACTGAACTAGAACTGAACTAGAACTGAACTAGAACTGAACTAGAACTGAACTAGAACTGAACTAGAACTGAACTAGAACTGAACTAGAACTGAACTAGAACTTGAACTAGAACTGAACTAGAATTGAATTGGAACTGAACTAGATCAGAACGGAAACAGAACTAAAAATAAATTAACAAATTCTCTATTAAATAAAAAATTATTACATTTGAAATATTTCCAAAATTTCTTAGTTTTTTGAAAAATTTTTAATAATTCTTCTATTTAGAAAAAACAAAATATTTTTAATTTTTTAAATTTCTTTATGTTAAAAATAAATTAATAGAATGTTTTTGAAAAATACTAGATTTTAAAAATTGTTTATTTTTTATAATTCGATAAATGTTTAATAGCCTCTAGCCATGACTGCTTAGTATAAATGCTCTTAAATCTCAACCTACAAAGTTCAAAATGCAAGTTGTAATCTTAATATGCCTTTAAATGATTCA
>NW_023994567.1:177500-291349 GCF_015586225.1 Lucilia sericata
ATAGACTAGACTATAGACTAGACTATAGACTAGACTATAGACTACTATAGACTAGACTATAGACTAGACTATAGACTAGACTAGACTAGACTATAGACTAGACTAGACTAGACTATAGACTAGACTATAGACCTAGACTATAGACTAGACTATAGACTAGACTATAGACTAGACTATAGACATAGACTATAGACTAGACTATAGACTAGACTATAGACTAGACTATAGACTAGACTATAGACTAGACTATAGACTAGACTATAGACTAGACTATAGACTAGACTATAGACTAGACTATAGACTAGACTATAGACTAGACTATAGACTAGACTATAGACTAGACTATAGACTAGACTATAGACTAGACTATAGACTAGACTATAGACTAGACTATAGACTAGACTATAGACTAGACTATAGACTAGACTATAGACTAGACTATAGACTAGACTATAGACTAGACTATAGACTAGACTATAGACTAGACTATAGACTAGACTATAGACTAGACTATAGACTAGACTATAGACTAGACTATAGACTAGACTATAGACTAGACTATAGACTAGACTATAGACTAGACTATAGACTAGACTATAGACTAGACTAGACTATAGACTAGACTATAGACTAGACTATAGACTAGACTATAGACTAGACTATAGACTAGACTATAGACTAGACTATAGACTAGACTATAGACTAGACTATAGACTAGACTATAAACTAGACTATAAACTAGACTATAGGCCAGACTATATACTAAACAAGTCCAAACTTTAGACCAGACAATAGAGTAGACTATAGTCCATACTATGGATAATCCAAAATATATAATTGGACTATAGTTCAAATTATAGACTACACAGAGGGAAATGAAATATACACTCCTGGTACCAATTGACACCAACCTGTTTATAATTTTCAATACCATCCGTTGTCAAAGTAATACATAAGTACGTACGACACACTATTAATGTTGACAACATTGCAACAGTTCGTTGTCGAATCTAAATTTTACACACATCCGTTTCTTAATGTTAACAAACGTGGTAAGCTCACTATTGACAAACAATCCGTTGCCAATAGTGAGCTTACCACTTTTGTTAATATTTAGACAACGGATTGTGTAAAAAATTTAGATTTAGACAAGGAAGTGTTGCAATGTTGACAACGTTGCGTTGTCAACATTACATAGTGTTGTCATAGACTATAGACTAGACTATAGACTAGACTATACTAGACTAGACTAGACCTGATAGACTAGACTTAGACCCTAGACTATAGACTAGACTATAGACTAGACTATAGACTAGACTATAGACTAGACTATAGACTAGACTATAGACTAGACTATAGACTAGACTATAGACTAGACTATAGACTAGACTATAGACTAGACTATAGACTAGACTATAGACTAGACTATAGACTAGACTATAGACTAGACTATAGACTAGACTATAGACTAGACTATAGACTAGACTATAGACTAGACTATAGACTAGACTATAGACTAGACTATAGACTAGACTATAGACTAGACTATAGACTAGACTATAGACTAGACTATAGACTAGACTATAGACTAGACTAGACTATAGACTAGACTAGACTATAGACTAGACTATAGACTAGACTATAGACTAGACTATAGACTAGACTATAGACTAGACTATAGACTAGACTATAGACTAGACTATAGACTAGACTATAGACTAGACTATAGACTAGACTATAGACTAGACTATAGACTAGACTATAGACTAGACTATAAACTAGACTATAAACTAGACTATAGGCCAGACTATATACTAAACAAGTCCAAACTTTAGACCAGACAATAGAGTAGACTATAGTCCATACTATGGATAATCCAAAATATATAATTGGACTATAGTTCAAATTATAGACTACACAGAGGGAAAATGAAATATACACTCCTGGTACCAATTGACACCAACCTGTTTATAATTTTTCAATACCATCCGTTGTCAAAGTATATACATAAGTACGTACGACAACACTATGTAATGTTGACAACATTGCAACAGTTCGTTGTCGAAATCTAAATTTTACACACATCCGTTTTCTTAATGTTAACAAACGTGGTAAGTTCACTATTGACAAACAATCCGTTGCCAATAGTGAGCTTACCACGTTTGTTAATATTTAGACAACGGATGTGTAAAAAATTTAGATTTAGACAAGGAAGTGTTGCAATGTTGACAACGTTGCGTTGTCAACATTACATAGTGTTGTCATACGTATGTATATACTTTGACAAAGGAAGTTATTGAAAAATTATAAACTCTTTGGTGTCAATTTCATACCAGGCGTGTATATTTCCTTTCTCTCTGTGTAGGCTATAGTAAAGTATGCTGACTAGAACTGCTGGGTAAATATGACTATGTATGTATGAACCTAATTATGATTTTAAAACCGTAGGTTTGTTTTATAAACATGTTTATATGTTTGTATGTATTTACTCAATTTGTAAATAACTTGAAGAAAGTAATTGCAATGTTGTTGTTTTACTTTGCTGATAAGGATTTATAATAAAATGCATTGTAATAAATATTTTGTTGTCATTATCAAATATTCATTAAAAAAAACATATTTTCTTTATAAATAAATTTTTTTAACGAATATTTTTTCTTAATCTATATTACTTTATATAAAGTTATTAAATGTTTATGCAATTGTTTGCAGGAGGGTTTTTTTTTTGTACCCAATAGATTTTAATCTTAATCTAATCGTAGATTGTATTATAAAAAGGAAATACAATTTTAGAATCATAAATTATTTTGCAGTAAATAAAATAATTATATTGTTTAGCATATAGCTACCGTAACTTAATACTGTTGACCTTGTTGCTTAAAAAACTTTGGCCAAGAACTGGGTAAAGTATATTTTTGGCAAATTAAGAATTTATGTTTTTTAAAATTACAAACTATATTATTCCCGCTACTTTGAAAACCAAATTGCAATCACTCAAACACTTTTCAACGATTGCAAATAAAGTACATATTTTTAGTTTTATAAACGTTAGCAATTTGTTGGCGATATTATAAGATTTGAAGCGATTAGAAATCGATTTTGATTAAGACCTCCGCAGTTTATCGTTGTTGTCTGTTATCACTGTGTTTTTTGTCGTTCATTCACTTTCTTTGCAAACGTTTAACGTATTTAAATATGAACCCTGGTCTGGCATATAATTTTAGTTGAATTTAGTTTTGCTACTTAAACGGTTGTAGTTCAAGTTCGTCCTAAGCATTTTTAAATAAATTTATTAACTAATAAATTTTATAGGTAATTAAATTTATGTTTAAAAATCTTTTGTTCTAAATTTGCATATATTTTTAAATTGAAAAAAGTGTTTAAAAATAAGTGTTTTTGAATTTTGTGCATAATTTCTGCGGAATTCTATTAAAAGCAAAATATTTTTTGAATCATTTTTAATTGGGTATAAATGTTGTGTTTTAGTTGAAGAAATTAAATGAATATATCTACATACATATGTTTGTATATGTATGTAATTAATTTTAACAATTGTTTATATTTAAAGTATTGTTCAAAGTGAAATTTTTCCTAAATTTGTAAAATATATACATTTATATCAAAATATAACAGAAGATATAAAATTTTAACACGGGGTGCTATATAGCTAAGTGGTTAGGACGTTTCAATACTAAGTATTACTTGGCAATACCGGCCTAGATTGGATTACCAGCCACCGCCAATCAACATTAGTTTCTGGTAATTATTAGGCTTCTCTATTGGCGTTATACACATATCAGATATGTCTATTATGGACCGATCCTCAAATTTGGTAGAAATTTTTGTTCCTGTAAAACAAGCTTATGTTGTATTTGGCTCTACTGATATTACAAAGACAGTTATAAGTGTTAAAGTGATTTTCTGAAGGGGTCTTTATATAGGGGATAGGATCAATTATGGTCCGATCCTTATAAAATTTGTTAGTGACTTGGGTTCCAATAAACATTTGTTCAATTTTATAACTATGCTGGTATTTTAATCTAGTTATGGGCGTTAAAGTGATTTTCTTAAAGGTTATTTATATAGAGATTAGGCTCAATTATGGCCCAAGGTCCACCATAGGTTTAGAAAAGAAGGGTAGCCACTCAAACAAATTTAAGTGGCTCACTGGGTCCGTCTGTTTTCGGCCCCGTCGTGATGCCCTATAGATCATAGGAGTTCTTTCCTATAAAAACTACTGATTACTTTCAGAGTTAAACCAACCGGTTCGATTCACAAAATGTAGGATATTCTTAAGATTTATCCCAGATATATCATCCATACAAGAGATATCAGCAGATCCAAAATAGAGTTCTATGTTCTCATTAAATGTCGAACAGTACCAGAGGAGATAAGATACAGTCTCCTCCTACTCATTGTAACATCTTCTGCATTAGTCATTGTACTGGAGACCCATTTTTCTGGCATGATTGCCAATAGCACAGCAGCGTTATTACATGCTCCCTGCGAAAGCTTCACAATAGATATAGAGGCCAGGTTGATCTCGAAATTAGACAGGTGGTTTCACAAAACCATCTGATCTGAGCCATTTCATATACATAGTTCATTTAGAACAAGAGTCTTACAGTTAGTAAGGGAAGGCATCGATTTCATCCTACTCTCCCACCATACATTTCAATATATTTTTGATTGCATACAACTAAATTGTGTAAAATTTTATAACGAATTAACTAATTTATGTATGGAGGCTAGTTGAAATCATGAACCGAATTTGCTCATTTTCAATGTCAAACAAACCAATACTAAAATTTAACTGTCTAACTGCTCCCGTATGGTCACTACAGTGATTTCAACAGATGGAGGGACAGACGCACGGACATGACTAGATCATCTTAGAATTTAATAAGGACCCAGAATGTACGATCGATATTTCAATATTTTACAAACAAAATGAAAAAAAAATCAATATACTCCCTCTCTTTTGATGGTGGGTATATAAAAATCTCTATGAAAAATCTCTGAAACTCTTCTAAAGAAGTTGTTTATGTTCTATTACACTATCCCAGAATTAGTTCAAATAAAACTCACTGATTACGCAACTGATTCTAGAATCTTTTCATAGAACGTATTTCTCAATGTTTCACCTGAAATTATTCAATAAGAATTTCATTTCCGGATAATAAAAGATAAAAGATAATATATTATATTTGTTTTTTTCTTCAATTTCCTTTTGTTCTCATTTATAAACTCTTTATAACAATTGATAATGTCAAACAATAATGTTAACTTTCATTAAAATCTAAAAACCTAAAATAAAATTTTAAATAAAACAGGAACACGACCACTTGAAATAACAATAAATTATCAAATACTGTTATCCCCTTCTTAATTAATACACATTCCAGATATGTAAATTTGTTTATAATACAACTCTTAATAATATAATTTTGATTAATTTAACAAATCTAATCGTATTTGGCCATAAATATTGAGATTATAATTTGGATTTTTTAAATATTTTTTATTCGTCCTTTAGTTTGACTCTAAACCCGTAGGGGGGCCTATAGATATAAGTTGTTATCTAATCTATGAAACTCTCCCTAGATAATGCCTTAATTGTTTTTGTATAAAATTATTAGTTTTTTTTTTTTTTTTGTTAACCTACTTACAATACTGTTGGGTTTTTAGATCGAATCAATAAAACTAATAATTACAAAATGTGAACAAAATAGTTGGTTTTTGCAATTGTCGTTAAACGTAATGCAAACAAATTGCATTTATTTTCAATTCCCCTTTTTTATACAATATGATGAAAATTTTGAAAAACAAGATAAATGGGTAAACAATTTAGAGTACCTAGGTACTAATTAAACTAGTTATACAGTATATATAACCTTAAAAACCTATATAACAAATAAACAAAAAAATTGATCGATGCATAAGATATAAATTGTAAATGCAAACAAATATAACCAAATAAAACCATTTTCCCGAGGTTTCAATTTATAGACCAGACTGTAGACCAGACCTGGGCGATTTCCATTAATTTTGCATTAACATTAAATATTTTTCAAATTAATGCATTAATTTTGCATTAACATTAAATATATCTGAATTTAGTGCATTAATTTTACATTAACATTAAATAAGCAATAAAATTAATGCATTAATATTCCATTAACATTAATATATATAAAAATTGATAAACATAAATAAAAATACAGCTCAAAAGACCTCGATCTAACTAAACAACTAAAATTAAATAGGTTAAAGTCCTTTCTAATAACTCCTATATTCCATTCAAACTTGTGTGTTTTAAATATGATATTTATATAAGATTCCACAGACAAAATAAACTAAAAAAGGAATATCTGGGAAGTGATATTATTCTTCTAATATGTATTATCGAGTATAGGACTTATTAGAAAGAACTTTAACAAAATAAACTAAAAATGGAATATCTGGGAAGTGATACTATTCTTCTAATATGTATTATCGAGTATAGGACTTATTAGAAAGGACTTTAACACATTCAATTTTACTTGAATTTTGTTAGACCGAGGTCTTTAGCGCTGTATTCTTATTTTTATAAATTATTTTATACATTAATGTTAATGGAAAATTAATGCATTAATTTTATTATTTATTATTTAATGTTAATGGAAAATTAATGCATTAAATTCAAAAATATTTAATGTTAATGCAAAATTAATGCATTAATTTCACAAATATTTAATGTTAATGTAAAATTAATGCATTAAATTTAAAAATATTTAATGTTAATGCAAATTTAATGCATTAAATGTACCCATGTTAATGTTAATGCAATAAACTTGCATTAACATTAATTTTTTTTAATGTAGAAAAAATTGTTAATGCATTAACACATTTAATGCATTTATCCCAGGTCTGCTGTAGACTAGTTTATAGACTAGACTATAGACCATACTATAGACTAGACTATAGATTATACTATAGACTAGACTATAGACTAGACTATAGATTAGACTATAGACTAGACTATAGACTAGACTACAGACTAGACTATAATACTAGACTATAGACTAGACTATTGACTAGACTAGACTATAAACTAGACTATAGACTAGACTATAGACTAGACTATAGACTAGACTATAGACTTGACTATAGACTAGACTATAGACTAGACTATAGACTAGACTATAGACTAGACTATAGACTAGACTATAGACTAGACTATAGACTAGACTATAGACTAGACTAGACTATAGACTAGACTATAGACTAGACTATAGACTAGACTAGACTATAGACTAGACTATAGACTAGACTATAGACTAGACTAGACTATAGACTAGACTATAGACTAGACTATAGACTAGACTATAGACTAGACTAGATAGACTAGACTATAGACTAGACTATAGACTAGACTAAGACTAGACTATAGACTAGACTATAGACTAGACTATAGACTAGACTATAGACTAGACTATAGACTAGACTATAGACTAGACTATAGACTAGACTATAGACTAGACTATAGACTAGACTATAGACTAGACCTATAGACTAGACTATAGACTAGACTATAGACTAGACTATAGACTAGACTATAGACTAGACTATAGACTAGACTATAGACTACTATATAGACTATAGACTAGACTATAGACTAGACTATAGACTAGACTATAGACTAGACTATAGACTAGACTATAGACTAGACTATAGACTAGACTATAGACTAGACTATAGACTAGACTATAGACTAGACCTATAGACTAGACTATAGACTAGACTATAGACTAGACATTGACTAGACTAGACTATTGACTAGACTAGACTATTGACTAGACTAGACTATTAGACTAGACTAGACTAGACTATAGACTAGACTATAGACTAGACTATAGACTAGACTATAGACTAGACTATAGACTAGACTATAGACTAGACTAGACTATAGACTAGACTATAGACTAGACTATAGACTAGACTATAGACTAGACTATAGACTAGACTATAGACTAGACTATAGACTAGACTATAGACTAGACTATAGACTAGACCAACGGTTCCCAAATGGGGGTCCGCGGACCCCTAGTGGTCCGTAGTAAAATCCTGGGGGGTCCGCGAAGACGAACGAAAAAAACATGAATATGTATGTGCAAATATCTCCAATTTTTGTGCAATAATCCCAAATTTTTTTGTGACTTTTTGAATTTTATTGTTTCGGTTGTTTATCAGGAAGAAGCTAGGTCCTACAAATTTATTGTATAACTTTTATAAAGTAAAGTATTGCGTGATTTGTAATTTTTATTTCCTGTATATGTACTGAAATAATGGTTTTTATTTCAGACAAATAATACTCTGCCTTACAATTAAATTAGGGATACTGGTATTCCGGAGTATGAAGTTCAATTCAAAGACAAGCTTATTACAGATTTAAGTTTATCAAATTGTAAGCAAAAGTGTTCTTGTTTGAAAGGACTAAAATTATATATATCCAAAACAGAGGTGACTCTTAATGCATCTCTTTATAAATATTCCAATCCGACTTGATACACAGATTTTATCTTGATTTTGTCGACCAATACATATTATTAAATTAACATCAGAAAATCCATAGCGTTTCGGGTAAATATGTAGCCAAAAACCATGAAGTAAAATAATTCGTTGGTATTTTAAAATTCAAATTTAAGTTCCAAATTCACAGTACTTTAACAAAGAGTTCAAATCATATATTATGCGGATAATGCATTCCGCAACAACATAGAAGAAGTCCAACTTTCTTATATTATTTTCCCGAAAACATAGCTCACTTACTCAGTTCACCCTTTGCAATCGCAACAAATTTTTGAAACGTGACTCCTTAAGCACATGTGACAATATTTGATAAGAAAATGAACATGAAAGATCTCACGATCATAAAATTAAACATCATGTTAACATATCAACAAAGAAGTCATTCTATCTTTAAAACATGCAATTGAAAACCTATCTGAAATATTATATATTCTCAATCAGAGATGGGGGTAGTGCACTAATTTTTAACTATTACTAATTATTAGGGGTAGTTCAAAATTATTCACTACTTTTATTTATGTTTAGTGATGAATTGAAAAATATAAGCCTCATTCAATAATAGTGATAGTGATATTTAAAATTTTTAACTAAAAATAGTTAAAGTATTTGTTTTTACAGCCTAGTGAAATAATTTTTTCTACACTAAATTATTAGTTCAAAAAATATTCCTGCACTATTTTTTTTTTTCAACAGAGAAATGTTTCACTCATTTGAAAGTTTAAGTTAATAGGACAGTCTAGAAATGGTTTAAGTCAACCAAAAACTCATTGGACGAATATTATTAATAAGTAAAACGTTCATTATTTACAAAGGTTCCAAGCTATCGCCTAAAAAACATCCAGTAACCACATCATTTTGGCAACTGGCAACGCAGATGACGTGGCAATCGAGGTACAAAATTAACCAATTAATTTAATTTTCCGAGGAGAGTTCACCAATCCGCTAAAGAAAACATCGTTATACTTGAGCAGAAGAAGGCAAAAATTTTGTTTTAACCATTTCTTTTTAAAGCATGAGATGTTGTTGGGATAACTGCATATGTAGGGTCTATCATAGTGCCATCGCTAAAAAAAATCTGTATTTTCCATTTTAATAGATGTACCTTTTAAAAAATTGAATCATTTATTGTCTAACAAATTCTTTCATCATCATAAAAAAAATAGTGCAAAGAAAATTATTGAAGCCTTTTGTTAGTGACTGTTCAAATTTTTAACTATTTGAGTGTAGTGCTTTTTTCTACACTACCACTCAATTGAGTTATAGTTAAAAAAATAACAGTCTATAGTCTAGTCTATAGACTAGACTATAGACTAGACTATAGACTAGACTATAGACTAGACTATAGACTAGACTATAGACTAGACTATAGACTAGACTATAGACTAGACTATAGACTAGACTATAGACTAGACTATAGACTAGACTATAGACTAGACTATAGACTAGACTATAGACTAGACTAGACTATAGACTAGACTATAGACTAGACTAGACTAGACTATAGACTAGACTATAGACTAGACTATAGACTAGACTATAGACTAGACTATAGACTAGACTATAGACTAGACTATAGACTAGACTATAGACTAGACTATAGACTAGACTATAGACTAGACTATAGACTAGACTATAGACTAGACTATAGACTAGACTATAGACTAGACTATAGACTAGACTATAGACTAGAGTAGACTATAGACTAGACTATAGATTAGACTATAGACTAGACTATAGACTAGACTACAGACTAGACTATAATACTAGACTATAGACTAGACTATTGACTAGACTAGACTATAAACTAGACTATAAACTAGACTATAGACTAGAGTCTAGACTAGACTATAGACTAGACTATAGACTAGACTATAGACTAGACTAGACTATAGACTAGACTATAGACTAGACTAGACTATAGACTAGACTATAGACTAGACTAGACTATAGACTAGACTATAGACTAGACTATAGACTAGACTATAGACTAGACTATAGACTAGACTATAGACTAGACTATAGACTAGACTATAGACTAGACTATAGACTAGACTATAGACTAGACTATAGACTAGACTATAGACTAGACTATAGACTAGACTATAGACTAGACTATAGACTAGACTATAGACTAGACTATAGACTAGACTATAGACTAGACTATAGACTAGACTATAGACTAGACTATAGACTAGACTATAGACTAGACTATAGACTAGACTATAGACTAGACTATAGACTAGACTATAGACTAGACTATAGACTAGACTATAGACTAGACTATAGACTAGACTATAGACTAGACTATAGACTATAGACTAGACTATATAGACTACTAGACTATTGACTAGACTAGACTATTGACTAGACTATTGACTAGACTAGACTATTGACTAGACTAGACTATAGACTAGACTAGACTAGACTAGACTATAGACTAGACTATAGACTAGACTATAGACTAGACTATAGACTAGACTATAGACTAGACTATAGACTAGACTATAGACTAGACTATAGACTAGACTATAGACTAGACTATAGACTAGACTATAGACTAGACTATAGACTAGACTAGACTATAGACTAGACTATAGACTAGACTATAGACTAGACTATTGACTAGACTAGACTATTGACTAGACTAGACTATTGACTAGACTAGACTATTGACTAGACTAGACTATTGACTAGACTAGACTATAGACTAGACTAGACTAGACTAGACTATAGACTAGACTATAGACTAGACTATAGACTAGACTAGACTATAGACTAGACTATAGACTAGACTAGACTATAGACTAGACTATAGACTAGACTATAGACTAGACTATAGACTAGACTATAGACTAGACTATACACTAGACTATATACTAGACTATAGACTATACTATAGACTATACTATAGATTAGACTATAGACTAGACTATAGACTAGACTATAGACTAGACTATAGACTAGACTATGGACTAGACTATAGACTAGACTATAGACTAGACTATAGACTAGACTATAGACTAGACTATAGACTAGACTATAGACTAGACTATAGACTAGACTATAGACTAGACTATAGACTAGACTATAGACTAGACTATAGACTAGACTATACTAGACTATAGACTAGACTATAGACTAGACTATAGACTAGACTATAGACTAGACTATAGACTAGACTATAGACTAGACTATAGACTAGACTATAGACTAGACTATAGACTAGACTATAGACTAGACTATAGACTAGACTATAGACTAGACTATAGACTAGACTATAGACTAGACTATAGACTAGACTATAGACTAGACTATAGACTAGACTATAGACTAGACTATAGACTAGACTATAGACTAGACTATAGACTAGACTATAGACTAGACTATAGACTAGACTATAGACTAGACTATAGACTAGACTATAGACTAGACTATAGACTAGACTATAGACTAGACTATAGACTAGACTATAGACTAGACTATAGACTAGACTATAGACTAGACTATAGACTAGACTATAGACTAGACTATAGACTAGACTATAGACTAGACTATAGACTAGACTATAGACTAGACTATAGACTAGACTATAGACTAGACTATAGACTAGACTATAGACTAGACTATAGACTAGACTATAGACTAGACTATAGACTAGACTATAGACTAGACTATAGACTAGACTATAGACTAGACTATACACTAGACTATAGACTAGACTATAGACTAGACTATAGACTAGACTATAGACTAGACTATAGACTAGACTATAGACTAGACTATAGACTAGACTATAGACTAGACTATAGACTAGACTATAGACTACACTATCGATTAGACTATATTATAGACCAGTCTATTGACCACTCTTTAGTCGAGTCTATTGAACATTCTATAGTCGAATCTATAGTCTAGTCTATAGACAAATCTATAGTGATGTCTTAAGACCATTCTAAAGTCGGTACTATAGGCTATAGGCCAGTCTCTGCTATATAGTCGTAACAATAGTCGATATCATAAATAGAGCAGACTACAGTTTAAACAAAAATAGCCACTATATGTAATTAAACTGTGGGCAAAATGTATGCAAGTGTAATGTATTAGAAATATACATCCATATGCATGTACATAGGTATAAAATGACATTTGACTCCTGCTGAATTACTACTTATTTCGCAGATATCAATTATGTATGTAGTAGCAGAACAAAGTACAATACCTACTGTTCATTTAAAATCTTTATGACTCAGGGAGTTTATTATTATTTTTTTGTAGAAATATTTAATTTTAATTTTATTATTACTAGGAGCATAATTAATAAACATGTTGATAACATGTTGTTGCACATATAAATAAATACATTATTTTATATAACAAATGTGGTTTTTATCAGCACTTGCACACTATCATATTGTATAGTACATATTCTAATTTCATTGAAGATTAGTGTATAATGATAGCGTTTCCTTTTTTTTTTTTTTGGACAACCAGACATATAAACTATTAGATTCAAGATTGCAGACATAGAAAGTGAATTTAATACAGACGCAGTAAACTTTTGATCTTTTATAATATTTTTTTTTTCTTTTTCTTGCAGATGCTTGCCTAAAGAACTACCACCTATTTGAATATTATTTTAAGTAACAAACTACATTTTAACTCTAAAATATACAAAGAAACCAAGGAAGAGGACTAACGATTTCTGCTGTAAATCGTAATTCCCCGTTAAGAAATTTTAAACTTTTTTTGTTTTACTAAATATACATAAAAAATGTGCTGCAAATGTTGCAGCGTTAACCAGCGTAAAGCTTGGGTTTATGGTTTGGGTACTTTGTTTGCCACTTTGGGTGTAATCCTATTAGTTTTATGGGGCAATTGGGCGGAATCATTAGTACAAAGTGTAAGTATTTAGTCATGCGTTTATTTATTTACACCGGGTTTTTAATTCATGGTTTTTGTTTGTTTTTAAACAGGGTTTAGTTTTGAAAGAAGGCAGTGATGCTTACGACAGTTGGGTGGAGGCACCCATACCTATTTACTTAACATTTTACATGTTTAATTGGACAAATCCCCATGAGGTACGCAATCCTAAGGTTAAGCCACATTTCGTTGAAATGGGTCCTTATGTATTCCTGGAAAAACATTTGAAAGAGAATATAACCTTCTATAACAATGATACGGTTTCGTATTATGAAAGAAAATCCTGGTTTTTCCAACCTGAAATGTCGAATGGTACTTTAGATGATATGTTGACTTCGGGTCATGCTATAACAGCGGTAAGTGGGAATGTTTGCAAAATTTATTTTAAATTTTAATTAATTAAACTCTTTTCTTTTAAACATTACAGACTGTTGCCGATGAAATGCGTCATTCGAATAGATTTTTAAAGAAAATTATTAACTTTATGCTAAACCACGAGGGCGGTAAACTTTATGCCACAAAACGTGTAGGTGATTGGATATTTGATGGTTATCAAGATGATTTAGTAGACTTTTTAAGACTATTCAACACCACCAAAATAAATATACCCTACAGTAAATTTGGTTGGCTGGTAGATCGTAATAATTCCCTAGAATATGATGGTTTATTTACAATCTATACAGGCGTAAAAGATATAACAAAATTGGGTCAACTAACACATTGGAATATGAAAAATGAGACCGGATTTTATGCTCCACCTTGTGGTGTGGTAAATGGCACTACCGGCGATCTCTTTCCACCTCATTTAGATCCTGAGGGTGAAATAACCATATTTGCCACTGATGCCTGTCGTTTTATGAACTTGCAGCCGAATGGTACAATGGAAAAACATGGTTTGAAGGCTATAGAATGGGTGGGTACCGATGAGACTTTGGATTCTGGTGAAAATTTCCCCAATCAACAGTGTTTCTGTGATCCACGTTTGGAAGATTGTCCCAAAACTGGTGTAGTTGAATGTAAAAAATGTCGTGATAATGCTCCCATTTATGCCTCATTTCCACATTTCTATTTGGCCGATGAGTCGTATCTAAATGCAGTGTCTGGTTTAAAACCTGATCCTGAGAAACACAAGTTTATATTGGCAGTGGAACCTATAACTGGATTGCCGGTGGAAATTAATGGCCGCTTGCAGATAAATATGAACATGATAGCCGATAAGGATTATGAGTAAGTTTTAAACTACAGCTATTCAAATCTGCAATACTTTTTAAAACATTTTGTTCCTTTATAATTTTAGTATCTTCCGTGGCATTAATGAGTTCTTAATGCCTCTGTTTTGGTTTGATCAGGCGGCTTACTTAAGTCCTGAATTGGCTAAAAAAGCTAGAGTAAGTTTGTTGTAAACAAATCTTAAGTTTAATAGTAATAATTTAATAATTAATCTTTCTTTTTAGCTGGCTATTCACTTAGAAGATTATGGCCGTTACTTTGCCATTGCCTTAATTTGCTTAGGCGGTGTTTTCTTTGTTACCGGTATTGCCTTGACTCTAACCAAACGTTGGACACGTACCCCTCACGATGATGAAGACATGTTAACTAACTAATTTTGTTTTACTTATAAACATATCTATGTCTTAGCTTTTTTAGTTTAAACAAAAACTTGTAATTTTAGTCCCTTTTTCTATTCATTTATTGTGCCAAATTTTAAGTTTTTTTATACTAATCTATTTGTGTATATATTTTTTCACTACACTCATTATTACTAGTTTATTTTTTGTTCTTTAAAAAAGTTAATATTTTATTGCCTCATTGTGTATTTAAAATTTAGTTTTAAACACTTGACTATTATTTTAATAGTTTAATATTTTAATTTATTTGTTTAAGTTAATTATAAAATTTAACATTTAACTTCAAATTCCATATTATCTACTGTATAAAACAAAAGAAAATGTGATAGCTTATAAGCATTAAAATTTGTAAATAAATCATATTATTAATTAATGTTTTTTATATATAAAACAAATAAAAATAAAGCTTTTAAATATGAAACTAATTTAACGTTTTATACAATTTAATTAATTTAGTTTCTTTTGAAGTTTATAGTTTTATGTTGAAATGTAATAAAAATCCAAATTTTTAAATTAAATTTATATTTTGAACAGTTAACATTTCTTTGCTGGAATGCAGAGTGGAATACTCCAGCATTCTGAAGATTTTTTTGTTCAATTTCCGTTTTTACTAACAATTGTTGTGGTTTAAACTTGACAATCTCCATTTTTAATACAGTATACCTTTAGGCTGTGCACTTATTAACTTTTAAATGTTATTAACATTACTTACAGGCACGCTGGTACACGCAAGAGAAAATCAGTACTTTTTTCTGGTACTTTTGGAAACTGAAAACAGGGATACCACCACGACATTAACTTATAAACTTTGGAGAAGTAGTACACATAGAAGAAACCAGTCTATAGTCTAGTCTCCAGTTTGTTCTATAGTCTGGTCTATAGTTTAGTCTATTATGAAGTCTATATAGTTATGTCTATAGTTTAGTCTATATTATACTACGTAGTCTAGTCCATATTGTAGTCTATATTCTAGTATATAGTCTAAACTTTAGTCTGTATAGTTTAGTCTATATTCTGTTATATAGTCTAGTCTATACTGTAGCCTATAATGTAGTCCATATTCTATTATATAATCTAATCTATAGTCTATTCTATAGATTATTATGTAGTCTAGACTATTGTCAGTATAACTTAGTCTATTTTCTAGTCTGGTTTATATATAGTAGTCTAGTTAATAGCCTAGAGTATAGTACATATATTTAATAGTCTAGACTACAGTCTAGTCTATAGTCTAGTCTGTAGTCTAGTCTATAGTCTAGTCTATTTGTCTAGTCTATTGTCTAGTCTATTGTATAGTCTATAGTCTAATATATAGTGTAGTCTATAGTTTAGTCTATAGTCTAATCTATAATCCAGTCTATAGTCTAGTTTATAGTCTAGTCTATAATCTAGTTTATTGTATAGTCTAGTATATAGTGTAGTCTATAGTCTAGTCTATAGTGCAATCTATAGTCTTGTCTAGTCTATAGTCTAGTCTACAGTCTAGTCTATAGTCTAGTCTATAGTCTAGTCTATAGTCTAGTCTATAGTCTAGTCTACAGTCTAGTCTATAGTCTAGTCTATAGTCTAGTCTAGTCTATAGTCTAGTCTAGTCTATAGTCTAGTCTATAGTCTAGTCTAGTCTATAGTCTAGTCTAGTCTAGTCTATAGTCTAGTCTATAGTCTAGTCTATAGTCTAGTCTATAGTCTAGTCTATAGTCTAGTCTATAGTCTAGTCTAGTCTACAGTCTAGTCTAGTCTATAGTCTAGTCTATAGTCTAGTCCATAGTCTAGTCTATAGTCTAGTCTATAGTCTAGTCTATAGTCTAGTCTATAGTCTAGTATATAGTCTAGTCTATAGTCTAGTCTATAGTCTAGTCTATAGTCTAGTCTACAGTCTAGTCTATAGTCTAGTCTATAGTCTAGTCTATAGTCTAGTCTATAGTAAATTCTATAGTGTAGTCTATAGTCTAGTCTATAGTTTAGTCTATAGTCTAATATACAGTGTAGTCTATAGTCTAATATGTAGTGTGTGTAGTCTATAGTCTAGTTTATAGTCTAGTCTATAGTCTAGTTTATTGTATAGTCTAGTATATAGTGTAATCTATAGTCCTGTCTAGTCTACAGTCTAGTCTATAGTCTAGTCTACAGTCTAGTCTATAGTCTAGTCTATAGTCTAGCCTATAGTCTAGCCTATAGTCTAGTCTATAGTCTAGTCTATAGTCTAGTCTATAGTCTAGTCTATAGTCTAGTCTATAGTCTAGTCTATAGTCTAGTCTATGGTCTAGTCTATAATCTAGTCTATAGTCTAGTCTACAGTCTATTCTATAGTCTAGTCTATATTCTAGTCTATAGTATAGTCTATAGTCTAGTCAATAGTATAGTCTATAGTCCAGTCTATAGTCTAGTCTATAGTCTAGTCTATAGTCTAGTCTATAGTCTAGTCTATAGTCTAGTCTATAGTCTAGTCTATAGTCTAGTCTATAGTCTAGTCTATAGTCTAGTCTATAGTCTAGTCTATAGTCTACTCTATAGTCTTGTCTATAGTCTAGTCTATAGTCTAGTCTATAGTCTAGTCTATAGTCTAGTCTATAGTCTAGTCTATAGTCTAGTCTATAGTCTAGTCTATAGTCTAGTCTATAGTCTAGTCTATAGTCTAGTCTATAGTCTAGTCTATAGTCTAGTCTATAGTCTATTCTATACTATAGTCTAGTCTATACTATAGTCTAGTCTATACTATAATCTAGTCTATTCTATACTATAGTCTAGTCTATAGTTTAGTCAATACTATAGTGTAGTCTAGTCTATAGTTTAGTCTACAGTCTAGTATATAGTCTAATCTATAGTCTAGTTTATAGTCTAGTCTATAGTCTAGTGTATAGTATAGTCTATAGTATATTCTCTAATCTAGTCTATAGTCTAGTCTATAGTCTAGTCTATAGTCTAGTCTATAGTCTAGTCTATAGTCTAGTCTATAGTCTAGTCTATAGTCTAGTCTATTGTCTAGTCTATAGCCGAGCCTTTAGTGCAGTCTATAGTCTAGTTTATAGTCTAGTCTATAGTCTAGTCTATAGTCTAGTCTATAGTCTAGTCTATAGTCTAGTCTATAGTCTAGTCTATAGTCTAGTCTATAGTCTAGTCTAGTCTATAGTCTAGTCTATAGTCTAGCCTATAGTCTAGTCCATAGTCTGGTCTATAGTCTTGTCTATAGTCTAGTCTATAGTCTAGTCTATAGTCTAGTCTATAGTCTAGTCTATAGTCTAGTCTATAGTCTAGTCTATAGTCTAGTCTATAGTCTAGTTTATAGTCTAGGCTATAGTCTAGTCTATAGTCTAGTCTATAGTCTAGTCTATAGTCTAGTCTATAGTCTAGTCTATAGTCTAGTCTATAGTCTAGTCTATAGTCTAGTCTATAGTCTAGTCTATAGTCTAGTCTATAGTCTAGTCTATAGTCTAGTCTATAGTCTAGTCTATAGTCTAGTCTATAGTCTAGTCTATAGTCTAGTCTATAGTCTAGTCTATAGTCTAGTCTATAGTCGAGCCTATAGTGCAGTCTATAGTCTAGTTTATAGTCTAGTCTATAGTCTTGTCTATAGTCTAGTATATAGTGTAGTCTGTAGTCAAGGCTATGATATATACTAGAAATTAAACATCTGGTTGTTTTTTTGTATTTTACATTTTATTTGAAATTTTTATATAAAAATTCTTATAACTAAAAACAGTTTTGTATTTGAAAAAAATACATACATATTTTTTTGAATTTAAACAGAATTTACGAAAAAAAAATAATTATAAATTTAATAGCGGATTTTAGTTTTTAAAGAAGAATTTAATTAAAATTTAAGAGAAAAAATAAAACAGTTTACTTAAAAAAGGGACCTTTGCCATTACGAAATTAAAAAAATAATAAATTTAAATTGGAAATAAAATTTAAACAATGAATTGCAAATTTTAAAAATTACTAAACAAAATTTTATATTTTATTAATAAAAAGAAAGAAAAAAAGATTTGTGACTTATTAACTAACAAATATTTTAGTATTTTTTTTTTAATTGAAATTTTTCTTATTGCTTTTGCAAATTAAACATAAAATATTCAATGGGAATGTTGTTTTTTTTAATATTTTTAAATTTAAAAGAACAATAACATGTTTTTATGTTTTTTTTAATATATTTTTTTAATTTTTGTAAATTAATAAACTTATCGTATACAATTTTTTTTTATAATTTTTAAATTTATTTAGTTTTATTTTTTAGGCTGTTTTTTTTTTTTAAATATATAAATGCAACATTTTAAAGTGTGTTTTTTAAAAAAATTGAAAAATATGGCAAATTTAATTATTTTTGAAATATTTTGTGTTTTTGTTGGTTGGTTTTTTATTAATATTTAAGACACATTTAGAAATTTAGCCATAGATTTTCTTAAATAAAATCTATGCAAATTTATGTGTTTTTGAAAAAATATATTTATATAGTATATTTTTTATTTTAATTTTAATTAGTTAAATGTTGCTAATGTTGTTGTTTTAATTAATAAAAATTTTAATTTCTAATTGTTGCGTTTTTTATTTTTTAATTATTTTTTTTTTATAATTTTTAATAATTCTTAATATTCTCTATACATTTAATGTATTTTAGTTTACGGTGGGGCAAGTTGTTTGCAATTTCATTTTTTTTGTTTGTTTGTTGTTGTTTTAAATAATAAATTTTGTGTAAAAATAATATAAATATTCTGTTTGAAAAGACATATTCGTTTTCAATATAAATTTTTCTTAAAGAAAATAATATCTTCTAAACTTAAGGAGTTTATTTTACAGTGTTTAACAATGTTTTATGAATTTAAGAGATTTTGTTTGAAAAAAAATTGAAATTTTAATTAGAAATTTGTTGAATTTTTTTTACTTTTTTTAAATTTTGAAAAATTTTTTTCAGTTGAAATTAGAAATTTTCCAAATTTTTTGCCAAAGTTAAAAGTTTTTTTTTTGGAAATTATTTTAAATTATAAAAAATTTTAAACATTTTCTTTTTCAAATTTCAAAATTTTTTAAAATTTGTTTACAAATTTCAAATTTTTTTTAATTTTTCCCTTAAACTCAGACGTGGTTTTATAGTTTATCCCAAGAGAAGTAATTGTTTTTGAAATTTCATAAAAATTTCAAAACCTCAACTGCCGTTAGGGAAGAAATTTTCAAAAATTCCTTCCTTAGGCAAGATATGTTCAAAAACTTCTTTCTTAGAAAGGAAATTTTCAAAACTTAAATAAAATTTCAAGAAATTTTCAAAATTGAATTATAATTTCCTCCCTTAGGAAGAACTTTATTTTCAAAAATTCCTCCCTTAGAAAAGAATTCTCAAAAACTCTTCCCTTTGAGAGGAAATTTCCAATAATTCCTCTCTTAGGGAAGAAATTTTCAAAAATTTCTTCTATAGGAAGGAAATTTTCAAAACCTAAATAAAATTTCTAGAAAATTTTCAAAATTAAATTACAATTTCTTCTCTTAAGGAGAACTTTAAAACCCGAACTAAATAATTTCAGTTTTTACTGTAAAATTTACAATTGTTACAATTGTTTTTAAAACTAAAATCGAGTATTTTTGTTGTTTTTAAAGTAAGTTCGTTTGCTTTTGTTTAGATAAAAACTAAAAAAACTTAAAATTAAAATAATTTATAATTAAATAAAAAAAATATTAAAAAAATATATATATAATATATAAAAATTCAATCACAGTTGTTTTGGGCGGAATTATTAAGATATTTTAAGTAAAAAAAAATGAGTTAATAATAAAATAATAAAAAAAAACAATGAGAAATTTACAAAAATAAAAAAAAGTTCAGTTAAAAATTTCTTTAAAAAGCTAAAACTTATGTATAACACAAGTTTGCTTTTCTAGGGATGGGTGTTGTTTTTGTGTTAAATTCTAATCAAATTATTTTGTTTAATATTAAGTTTTAAATTATTTGAAATAATCTGTATTTTATACTTGAGTATTATTGCTGTGTGTGTGTGTTGTTTTTTTTTTTTTAATGAATGCATGAGTTTTTCTTTATATTTCTTCCTAAAAGTGACTAGATTTTGTTAGTTCTGTTTCTGTAGTATTGTGTTTGCTGTTGTGTTTTTTTTTATAATTATTCGGCTTTTATTTGAGGTTAGAGTTTCTTTTTGTTTTAACAAACAAATAAGTAAATTCTTTATTTACTTATTAAGTATTAGTATTTTAACATAAGTTTTATTTAGTATTTTAAACAAAATATCTGTCACAAGGAATTCAAAATTTTAATTTCTGTTTCAGTGTGTTACAGAGAGAAGTCAGTTAATAAAGTTTTTGTATACTTTAACTTGCTGTTTTGTTGCTTTAAATGAAATATTTACAAAATATCTCTTTAAGTTTTTAATATTTCTTGTACTTTTAAGGCTGGGAATGTCTTAGGGCCAATCTTTAGGTGAAAGATTAGTGATTAAATTAAAATTAATTCTCGAAAGTTGTCTTTGAGTACTCAATTAGTAAATTTTGTTTGCAAATTTAAGCGCCTTAAGCATAAAATGCAAAAGTGTAAACAGCTGATGCAAAAAAAATACAATTTTTATAAATATAAACATTAAAATGTTCTATTTATTGATTAGTATAAATTATGCACACTCAAAATACATTTTTTTGTTTTCATTAATTTTCATATTAAATTTACAATTGTCTTCTTCTTTTTATAAAACATTCATTGTTTTGATAACAAACAGTGACATTTTCTATTGTTTTGTATGGCAACACTGCGAAGTTTAATCTTGTACTCAAAAACATCAAAGGGGATAAACATCAGTTTTGTTTCTCTACAAACTATTTGAAAGTTTTCAAAAACCAATTTGGAACTGTTATTATTTTAGTAGTTTGACTGGGACCGTTATGACTTCGTTTAGTTTGAAGCGAAAATCCAATTGTCTTATTATTTTATTTTTATTTGTTAAATTCAACAAATATTAGATGTTTTGAAATAAAATTTGTTTAAATATTTCATAAATTTGTTAAAATTTTGCACAGCAAATGTTAAAAACTAGATTTTGCATAGCAAAAATAACAAACTAAATACTGGTATTAAGTAATGTTTAAAATAAATAAATGATAATATGTTTAATGAGCAATACATACAGCGGCAAACTAATTTGTTAGAACAGGTAACGGCAAACAGCTCTCTTTTACTTTCTAACAACTACATAAGGTTACATAAATGATAAAAAAACTAACTAGAGTTCTCTCTTTCTCTTTAGGTCAATGCCAGTTCTAAACAACTATTTTACCCGTTTTGCCAAAACCTTCAAGTTAAAAGCAAAACATCCAACTTAACGATTTAGGGCCAATCTTTAGGTGAAAGATTAGCGATTAAATTAAAATTAATCCTCGAAAGATGTTTTTGAGTACTCAATTAGTTAATTTTGTTTGCAAGTTTAAGCGCCCAATGGAGGTGGTTTAATCTTAAGCACGAAATGCAAAAGTGTAAACAGCTGATGCAAAAAAAATAATAAAATTTTTATAAATATAAACATTAAAATGTTCTATTTATTGATTAGTATAAATTATGGACACTTCAAAATACATTTTTTTTTTTGTTTTTAATTTAAGTTTTCATTAATTTTCATATTAAATTTACAATTGTCTTCTTCTTTTTTATAAAATATGCATTGTTTTGATAACAAACAGTGACATTTTCTGTTGTTTTGTATGGCAACACTGCGAAGTTTAATTTTGTACTCAAAAACATCAAAGGGGATTAACATAATATGTAATTTATTTTTAGATTAACTAATCTAATTATTAATTGCCATTTGATTGCCAACTCAAAAACCCGGTCTAAGAGAATCATTTAGTTAAAGAACCCTTAAACATGTATGTTATATTACCCATTCTGCCGTTAGCAGTTCTATACAAATATCTCTTTCGTTTTGTACAAAATCTTAAGTAAATCGTAACCTCGTAACACCCTTGCAAATTTCCGTCACCTTAAATTGAAAACAAAACTATATCGTCTAATCTTCCTTTAACACACCTAAAGACTCAGCTCAAAAACCCCTACTTATCAACTGACTTGCTCTCGTTTTTCACCTTTTAATTAGATAATATTTTCCTTCTTTTTTTTTAATAATTCTGGTTTAAAGTTAGTAAAAACATCTTGATAATTTCCACCACAAACATTTTTTTTTCAAAAAGTGATGAGAATTTATATTCTTTTAAACAATTTTTGTTACTCAAAATAAATCATTTTAAAATTTGTTTTTAAATTTTTTTCTTTCACGCAAAAACTTACTTTTGTAATACTGATTTTAGTTTCTGTCTGGTAATATATGTATAACCATCAATTGTAGAGTGTAATGGGGTTTCAGAGGTTTAGAGTTGACGATATTTTTTTTCTTTATATTTACTATTAACGAAAACGAATACCTTTCAATATTTATATGTTAATATTTTCACGTATTTCATTTAAAGGACGAAAATTGCTGTTTGTACTGCCACCGTTTTTTTTTCTTCTTCTTCTTCTTCAAGTGTTTGCTGGTTATGTATGAGAATTGTAGCTTTTATGATGTTTTAATATTGCTGGATCCATAACATAATTGTTGGCCTCAGCCAATTGCATGGGTAAAGGAGGCAATTTATCATTGGGATGCCGATGACTTATAGATGTTTTACGTGTTTTGGCGGCTACAGCTGAAGCTAATAGTTTGCTAGAGGATGTAGCAGATGTTGCAGCTGTTGTTGGTGTTGTTGCAGTCAAATTACCCGAAGATGTTGAGCTCATGATTGTTGTGTTGTTGCCATTATTGTGGCTTAGGCTTAAACTCGATAAAGGTAATTTATTTAAAGTATTCGAGTTAGCTGCTGCTGCTGCTGCTGTTGAATGTTGGTTGGAGAATGTGGGACTGTTGGAGGAGCTAGTACCACTCAGGGTTGTATTACCTAGTCCTGGTCTAGGTCTATTTTGATTTACCAGTACTTTTGTTTGCTTGATTAGGGAACGATCATTACAGAGTGCCGATATTAAAGGTAAATCTAAATGCTTACTTTTCTCTCTCAATAGAGCAATATCAAATTCATTGGGTGTGGGTGTGTTGTTGCTGGAAGTCGATGAACCATTAGTGTTGTTGGAATTTAATTGATTTTGTTTAGCGGCTGCCGCTGAGGCTTGTAGTTGTGCCAGTATATTGGTATTTTGTGTGGGACGTCCTAGCAGCATGTCTGTTTTGGGACGTTCCCCAGCCCATTGTGCTCCACTAGAAGTTTTGGTCATATGAATGGCTCCATTGCGTGGTACACTTAAGGTAATGGGTTTTCGTGGTGGCAAATGACTGCGTGTTGTTGTGACAATTGATTCATTTGGAATGCTTATGGAGGCACTGCTCATGTTGGGTATCGGCTTGGAAGGTACTGTAAAAATAAAGATGAAATATTAAAAAAAATATAAACAAAATTTCTTTACGTCAAGTCGCAGACTTTTAAATTGAAAACAGTTTTTATATAGTCCACTTACTAGGAGGCGGTCTTTCCGTTGGTGCCGGCATTGGTGGTTTCTTCAGTCGTCTATCCACATAGGGTGGTGGTGGAGGCGGTGGCAGACGTTTCACCTTCGGCAACGAGTCGAGCGTATTCAGAATATTATCGTCTGAACGTGATCGTGCAAATAGAGGTGCTGGTGTTGGATTAACCGCTGCAGCAGCTGCGGCTGCATGTAAATGTGCCGGATGTAGAGGCGGCGGTGGTGGTGGTTCATACGAAGAACAAATACTGGCCATTGAGGGGCTATACATGGGTGAATAGGCACTCGGCAGTTGTACATAAGAATCGGATAGATTTTGCGTGGAGGCATAACGTGAATGCGTGGAGAGCGCGAGTGGTAAATAGGGAGTGCTACGATAGATAGCATGACCTTTACAAGCTTCCCAGGCTTGAGAAGCGGCTGCATGATGGTATGCCGCTAAATAGGGATGATGATGGTGATGCGCATGGGGAGGTGGTGGTGTCTGAGCCATTGCTGCGAGTATGGAACCCTGCTTGGAATCTAGATACTCCTGTTGACTAACGGCTGGATCCTGTAGAGGATATATAACATAATCCACATCACTGTACAGCTGTTGTTGATAAAGTTCCAGTTGTTTGCGTGCCAAAGAGCTGGAATAGATACCCGCCAGTTGATTAGGTGGTGGTGGAGGCGGTTGTCTTGGCAGACTGGGTGGTGGAGGTGGTAAGTATTGCCGTGGTTTTATGACCGGCAATAAAACACACGTCCTAGGTGCTGTCTGTTTAAGCTCCGCGGGGAAGGGTGGTGGTGGCGGAGGTGGTTGCTGTTGTTGATGCAAAGAAGACATACTCTTGTGAGCGCCATGTAGGCTATAGGATACCATGGGTATACCCAAATGGTTGGATAAAACACCACCTGTGGTAACATGATGATGACCACTCATTGTTGTGTGAGACATGTTGGTCGGTTGTGTTGGAGTTGTGGGCGTGGAATTTACCGGATAATTCAAAGAGGCCTGTGACCCGGATACATAATTGGAATTAGGCACCGAATGTTGTGATAAATGGCTGGGTATATGATGACTACATATCGAACCCGTTGAGGAACCCGCCAATGAACTGTTTGTGGGCGTAGCATAGCTAGGTTTGGTATTTTCATTTACTATAAAGGTTTGAGCCTTTTGTATATTAATTTGTGGCCTGGAGGTTATGAAACGTGCTATTATCTCTTCAGACTTTAATGAAGTCATAGAACCGCCTACATTTGTGAAAACATTTGAGCCCGGCTGATTAATTGACGATGTGGAAGAAGCCACTGATATTAGAGAAGTTGGTCTGGGTTTAGAGGCGGCCGGATAAGGTGGTGGATCTCGGCGTTTGATGACCGGTGGCTGTATGGGTGGCGTGGGAGGTTTAGCTATAAGCAAAGGTTTTGCTAACGGTTTTGTATCTGTTAAAGATAATGGCACATGATTGGGAGTTGTAGATTTAATAACAGGCAAATTTAGTGGTGTATTGTTCACAGCTGGGGGACTATTGCTGGAAATAGTGGAACGTATGGGTGGACCACAAAGGCCAGTTTTATGGTGTCGGGCGTTATAGGGTGGTGGAGAACGTGTTCTAATATTAGTTAAATTAGGCATATTACTGTCTACACGTTTGGGTGGTGCCGGCGGATCTGTGGGCAGCAAATCACTTATCAAATCCTCTACATGATCTTCAGTGGGGGCGGTATCTTGATGTCCTTGTATATAAGATTCTCCGGTCATTGACAAGGGTAATGTCACGTAATCACAATCCGAGTCCAAAGTACTCGATACTGTCTTACGATTAGGATAAGAACCACGGCCCACTATTAAATCGGTTAGTTCTTCTGCTGATAGCAAAGTATGCTTCATATCAGCCGGATCACTACCATCACCACGAAAAGAATCGGTAGTACTAATATTAGAATCCGATCTCAAACGGAAATCTATATTTTTCATACGTTTGCCATGATGATAGTTGCCACCATCTACTGAATCTTGCAGTTTATTGTGCTCCAAACGTAAATGCTCCTCACTGATCTTACTCTGTGAGGGTTGGAACATGCCATAATGAGAACTTTTCTCCGACTCGGCTATTTCCGATGATTGACCCGTCATTTCACTGCTGTGCATGGTATAAACGCCAGAAGTCTCCGTGGGAGCTACCGCATGTACCAAGGTATAAACACCCGAAACACTTTCAGTTTCGTCACGTGTGGATGTTATAAAATCATGATCTATACAAGATGAATCTGGTTCGCTAAGAGTGGAATTTTGAGCCGTGTGACTAAAACCCAATTCCAAGCTGGAGGAAGTGGAATTTTTCCTTTGGTGCGAGGAGTCGGATGTATTTAAGTTTGATCTTACTGCCAAAGTAGCCAAAGAAGTGTTGTTATCATTTGTAGAAGAAGCCACTACCACCGTACTGCATGTCGAAGAACACTGCGAACCAATGTTATGTTGTGACGAAGGCGAATCCGTGGAGGAGTCCGTGTTATTACGCTGACCTTTTGAGGAGGTGGGTATAGAAGAACCGCTAGTTGAGGTGGAATTACCCGTTGAGGAGGTATTACTTAACTCTGTGGGAGAATTGCGTTGACTTTGTTGTTGTTGTCTTACCGTTAAAGCGGCTAATTGTTCTTCCAAATCCTTTAGAGACACCTGGCCCACTGACGAGGTCTGTCTACTCACACTAGGGCGATCTAATAAATGAGCCAAAGCTAAACTCTCGGTGGAGGGAGCAGCTATGGGGGCCGGTGGTGTATTAATCATTATTTCTAGCTCATCTTCCGAATGCACGCGATCACTTACTATACCCGAGGTAGTATTCGAACTAGTGCTGGATATGACCGATATTCTTTGATCGTTTTTACTTTTATATGTCGGCAGATGCAGACTACGTGAATAAACATAGCAAGCATGTAAACAATTACTCTCCTCCTCCTCACGCTTTATGACCTCCTTTAGTCGGGCCGCAATTTTCATGCTAAATTGATGGGTTTCTTTGCATAGCGTTAAAAGCATTTTATTTTTCTCATCTGAGGTGGCGTAGAGAGTGATTTTACTTTCTCCTGATCTGATTTCAAACTTTTTACGCTCAAACGATAGTTTGGTTATATTGGGCCATAGGAAAGTTATTTGCTGTTGTTGACCATCAGGTCCAGTACCAGCACCGAATATTTTTATACCCTTAGCATAGACTACAAACCAAGAATTTCCCGGTCCCAGTTCACTTTTACTCATGCGCATGCGAAAGGTGTGGGCATTAATGCATTCATGCACTAGACAGGCTTGTTGTATATAATGCAACTCGGCATCGGCTTGTGAAAGACCACGATTTTCACGATGACAAGCCCTTAAGGCACTAGCAGCCCAGGCGGTTCTTAGATGTTCTGGCAGATAGTCTTCTAAACGAAAATATTCATTACAAGAGCTGGCATTAGTGGAAACAGAAGCATTGGTAGAAGCATTACTGGGGCCACGACTTATCGAGGAAGAAGATGATGAAGGTGACAGCGGTGTTTTAGCTGCTCCTAGTACACGCTTCAAACCATCCATACCCATAACATTCTCCCGCGTCGAAGCCATATAGCTAGATAAACGTAAAACTCTTTCATTTACCAGGTTAGCACGTTTACTAATCTTTGGTAATGTGGTAGTTGCTGCTGCTGATGATGATGAAGATGATGTTGTTGCTGATACAGTTTTACCTACTTTCTGCTCTCCACCGGCAACATCCAACCCTTTGCCGCTATCACTCAAATCCCCCGATATTTTCGCCTCACTTGCGCCACCACCACTTATAATGCCACTGCCACCACTACTATTACTATTATTACTACCAATACAGGGTGCATCGCCCAGATCTGCTTGCAATGCTAGACCAGCTAATAGAATCATTGATTGTTCGGCATATTCACGGGGTATGTCACGCTGTAGGGCATTGTATTTTAATTGTAGATAATAATTGTGACGGGTAGTTTCATCTTTTAACATAAACGGGCTCTCGATGTAGAATTGCACCCGAAAATGTAATTCTAAGAGCGGTCGCCCATTGGCATCTAGACCCTGTAAAGAAAAGTAGTTGTATTAAATAAATTTCAATTTCTGGAAATAAATGGTAATGTGTTTGTTTATAGTTACATGAGTGTGTGAGGAACGCCAACTTTTTGGACCATATTTGGAGAGCTTGCTCTCGGGATCGGCAAACATGTATTCGCCATCTGTAATGAAAGAGAGAGAAAGAAAATAAAATATTAATTACTATATTGTTTGATCACGAAGGGTTTGCGGAAATCATCTAATAGCGCCTCTTTTACATTGCAAAATAGTAATATGTATAGTATTTTGGCTGATCCTAGAACTTCACTAGACCTGTCTAGAGTTCAGATCTAGTTCCAGTTCAGTTCTAGTTCAGTTCTAATTCAGTTCTACTTCAGTTCTAGTTCAGTTCTAATTCAGTTCTAGTACAGTTCTAGTTCAGTTCTAGTTCAGTTCTAGTTCAGTTCTAGTTCAGTTCTAGTTCAGTTCTAGTTCAATTCTAGTTCAGTTCTAGTTCAGTTCTAGTTCAGTTCTAGTTCAGTTCTAGTTCAGTTCTAGTTCAGTTCTAGTTCAGTTCAAGTTCAGTTCAGTTCTAGTTCAGTTTTAGTTCAGTTTTAGTTCAATTTTAGTTCAGTTCTAGTTCAGTTCTAGTTCAGTTCTAGTTCAGTTCTAGTTCAATTCTAGTTCAGTTCTAGTTCAGTTCTAGTTCAGTTCTAGTTCAGTTCTAGTTCAGTTCTAGTTCAGTTCTAGTTCAGTTCTAGTTCAGTTCTTTAGTTCAGTTCTAGTTCAGTTCTAGTTCAGTTCTAGTTCAGTTCTAGTTCAGTTCTAGTTCAGTTCTAGTTCAGTTCTAGTTCAGTTCTAGTTCAGTTCTAGTTCAGTTCTAGTTCAGTTCTAGTTAAGTTCTAGTTCAGTTCTAGTTCAGTTCTAGTTCAGTTCTAGTTCAGTTCTAGTTCAGTTCTAGTTCAGTTCTAGTTTAGTTCTAGTTCAGTTCTAGTTCAGTTCTAGTTCAGTTCTAGTTCAGTTCTAGTTCAGCTCTAGTTCAGTTCTAGTTCAGTTCTAGTTCAGTTCTAGTTCAGTTCTAGTTCAGTTCTAGTTCAGTTTTAGTTCAGTTCTAGTTCAGTTCTAGTTCAGTTCTAGTTCAGTTCTAGTTTAGTTCTAGTTCAGTTCTAGTTCAGTTCTAGTTCAGTTCTAGTTCAGTTCTAGTTCAGTACTAGTTCAGTTCTAGTTCAGTTCTAGTTCAGTTCTAGTTCTAGTTCAGTTCAGTTCCAGTTCCAGTTCTAGTTCTAGTTCAGTTCTAGTTCAGTTCTAGTTCAGTTCTAGTTCAGTTCTAGTTCAATTCTAGTTCAGTTCTAGTTCAGTTCTAGTTCAGTTCTAGTTCAGTTCTAGTTCAGTTCTAGTTCAGTTCTAGTTCAGTTCTAGTTCAGTTCTAGTTCAGTTCTAGTTCAGTTCTAGTTCAGTTCAGTTCTAGTCCAGTCCTAGTTTAGTTATAGTTCTAATGACTACTCATGGCTATAGGCTGAACTATAGACTGGTCTATAGTCAAGACTATGGTCTAGTCTATAGACCGATTTATAGTCAAGTCTATGAACTGGTTTGTAATCAACTTTATAGACTGGTTTATAGTGGACTATAGTCAAGTGAAGTCATGTCTATAGACAAGTCTACTATCAATTCAATATTCTTTTGTATAAAGTTAGATTGTTCGCTTTCCTTCTCCTATCCATCTAAACTTGAACCGACCCTGAAAAATTATTCAAACTTTTAAATCTTCAAGGTCATGTTGTAGTATATATTCCATCGTAATGTTCTGTTTTCTGACTTCTTTTTTAAGGAATTTTAAGAACATTAAGACACAAAACAACAAAACAAAACATTTTTTCAGGCTCCAACAATCTATGTACAATGTGTTTTTTATTATGTATATGACCCAAACCAGACAGAAAACTAATCAGACTTTTAAATTAAAACTTTTATTTTTTTCTTTCATTTTCGGGTTATAATTTGATGGCATGAAATTTCCGGCCAAGAAAATCAAATAAAAATCCTATAATACAACAACAATAAATAAATGAAAGAATGAAAATGGGAGAAAAAAAAACATAAAATAACAATCATTCCAAACAACAACACCTTATGTCATTTTGACAGAATGACAGACACACACATACCAGCCAGGCGAGCAGGCAAAACACTGACAGACGATCATACATTTAGTTTTGAAAGACACAATATATAAATAAAACACTAAACTTTTGGATCAAGGAATACGAAAACTACAACAACAATAACAGCAGCAGAAACAGCAATAAGAAAATGACATAAGCACTGTCAGAGCCAGGCTCTTCAAATCTATAAAGATTGAAAACATTTTTTGTTATTTTTTTTCTTTTCTGTTACAGAATACAAGGTGGGTTTTTGTTAAAATGTCAGTTTTAAATTGTATGGAAAAAATTTTTTAAACATAATTTTCTGTTAACGAAAATTAAAACAAAAAAGCAATAACAACAACTACAAAAACACACATTCATTCACTCCCAACCATAATTTTTAATACAACCTGTGTGTACGTACATACATACCTAAGTCCATAGTATTCCATTCTATAACACAGTATGTATCGTTTTTTTTTTGTTTTTGTTTTTTTGGTAACACAAACATGATCAATTTAAACAAAAACAACAAAAATCTTAAAGAGATGAAAAAAAAAAAATTAACAAGAGATAAAAATCTCAAGGGCATGACCGTTAATGTTTAAGCTTTTAAATTCGAACTACAACAACTACAGCAACAATTAAACAACAACAAAAATCAGCTTAATGTTAACTGAAGATACTTGATAATATTACAAATTTAAATTAAAATACAAATGCCTGTTTGTGTTGTTGTTGTTGGTTTTTCATTTAAAAATATTATCAATGTTTGAACTGAAACTGTTCGGGGAGATTTTAACATGAATAACGAACGCCCTGAATGTTTAATTAATTTAAATTTTATTTGATCAACAATCTATAAATCGTAATTTCTTAAAATTTATTTTATTATGATTATTTCTTTCAGTGTTTTACACGATTTTTATTATATTGTTTTATTTAATATTTGTTTCTAATGATTCAGTTACTTTTTTTTAGTATTTAAGAGACATTTTTAAATGATAACTGAAATTGTCATTTAATAACTATGTCCGGTACTAGACTGATATTTATGTAATAAATGACTCATTTCAAACTTATTTGTTAAGAGATTAACCGATTTTTAAAGCATTTCCATGACTAAGTTTATTCAGATCATTTATTATTAAAACACATTTCAAAAAATATCCAACTATTCAAATTCTTCAAATAAGTTCTATAGGGAGTGAAATCCTAATCCAAAGTTTTTCAAAACTAAAAGGAGAAATTTAGAAGGTTTGAGTTAAAATTGTTTTAAAATCAAAGTAGTGCAGAATTTCTTGCACTATTTTGTTATTTAATTTGAAATATTGATTTCAATTTTTAAAATTTTAAGTCTTAAACTTAATTTAAACAAGTTTAACTAAACTCTCTTCAACTAAGTTTAACTAATTTTTCACATGTATTAATATTTATTTTTAATTTAAAGCATTAACTTTTAAATTTTTATGTTTGTATGACTTAAACTCAGAAAAACCTAGTTTAACTAAACTTGCTTTAAGCAAGTTTAACTAATTTTTCAAATACTCTAATATGTATTTTTAATTTAAAATATTAACTAATGATTTTTTATGTTTCTATGACTTAAACTTACAAAAACCTAGTTTAACTAAACTTGCTTTAAGCAAGTTTAACTAATTTTCAAAATATAATAGTATGTATTTTTAATTTAAAGCATTAACTTTTGATTTTTTTCTGTTTCTATGAATTAGGGCGGGTTTCTTACTACTCAGTTAAACTAGGCTTAACTTGCTGTTAGATTAAACTCGGAACAAATTTAGGCGGACGTTAAACGATGATTGTGTTTTTCAGTTATGGTTTTAAGTTCAGTTAACTTTGTTAGTGTTGCCAACTTTTCACTCAAAAACATAAACAATGAACAACTGTTTTTTGCAAATAATACTTTTGTAAAATGAAAAATTTTGGAAAAATGTTAAATAAACATTTAAAACAGTAAAAAACAAATCAGAAAATTGCAATTTACTTAAAATATTATGTTTTTGTTCTTCCGAAATCATTGTTTATTGTTTTTGTTCATTGTGTCTTCTCACTTATAACTTAAGTTTAATTGGCCAATAACACTCAGTTAAACTAAGATAATAAGTAACGTTACTGTTTACTGAAACACTTAAACACAAAACATATATTGAACTAGGTTTAAACAAAGAATGTAGATTATCTTTATCTGAAAAACCCGCCCTTAAACTCACTAAAACCTAGTTTAACTAAACTTGGTTAAGGGAAGTTTAACGAGATTTTATAACATTTTAGTATATATTTTTAATTTAAAATAGTAACTATTGATATTTTATGAGTGTATGACTTAAAATCACAAAAACCTAGTTTAATTAAACTTGGTTAAGGGAAGTTTAACGAGATTTTATAATATTTTAGTATATATTTTTAATTTAAAATAGTAACTATTGATATTTTCTGTTTTTATGGCTTAAACTCACAAAAACCTAGTTTAACTAAACTCTCTTTAAGCAAGTTTAACTAATTTTTTAAATATTTTAGGAATTATTTTTAATTTAAGATATCACATATTGGTTTTTTATGTTTGTATGACTTAAACTTACAAAAACCTAGTTTAACTAAACTCGCCTAAGTAAAGTTTAACTAAAAAATTTTGCATTTTCTGCAATGTTTTTAAAAGTTTAAAACAAATTTAGCAAAATTTTTAAAATTGTTATTATATTTTTATAGGTGTAGTGTCATTTAAACGTCGCCTTTTACTTAATTAACATTTTAATAATTATTTTCTTTAAAATACGTGTATTTTTTAAAAAAATGTCTGCATATAAAATGAGTTATTCGAAAAAAAAAACAAAACAATATTTATTAAAATTCGTGCAACAGCCTCCAAAATAAATGTAGCATCTTGAAAAAAAAACACTTAAAATAAAAGCAGCTGCATAAAAGTCTCATAAATACTTGGACTGGTTGGTATGTTAAGAGAGTCATCTTCAATGCCTTTTTTTCCAATATAAAAAATCAACAACAAAAAAACACCAAACTATAAGACAACCATCAAAATGATGTCCAAAAAAAAAAGCCAAAACTGGTTAGAGAATATTTTTTTATTATGGACTAAAGTACCTTTTTTTTTTGCTTTTGGGGGTACTAAATGCAATGCTGTGTATTTTTTGTGAGTTGGATTGAGGAATTTAAATTTTCACTGATGATTTTATGACTGTATAAGTGTATTTGTATGTTGGTCTAAAGAAAAAAAATACTACAAATTAAAATTTATTTCAATGATGGTGTTTTATATATATTTTTGGGGGTTTTTTAATGGCTTTGAAAAAAAACCAAAAAAAGCAGCATCCAGTCAAAACAACCAAAATGTGGTTGAAATAAAAGCAGGTGTGAGTTTTCAATGTGTGTGTGTTTTAAAGTAAAGGTATTTTTTAAAATTATTAATGGGGTGTCTTCTAGACAAATTAAAACTCTTTTTTCATATTTTTTTTCTTTAAAACGAACAAAGATTATTATAGTTTTCAGGTTTATTACAGCAAAGAGAGGGTTGTTAAGGGATTTTAATTACTGTAGGTGTAATAATACGTGCAAGACAGTATAGTAGGGTACAAAAAATCATAAAGATTTAACAGTCAGTTTTCTACACGCAATCATGTTGAAAAACAAATCAACTACAAAAAAAGAACAACAACGAATAATAATAAAAAAAATAACAAACAACACCAAAGAATCCCAAAAAGAATATTTCAAAAATCTTTAACGTTGGCAAACAAAACATAAAAACCCAAGAAGAAGAAGAAGTTGTTGGAGATGAAAAAAAAATTTAAGCATCTGCTGGATATTTTTTTTTTTTTTTCATTTACACACACCAGGCACGCATTTGAGCAAAAGAAAGATACAATGGAATGTTAAGTTTGTTTTCACGAAATATGTTTTTGTTGTTGTTGTTTTTCATATAAAAAAATCAACAACCAGCCAAATGATGTTGATAATGATCATTAGTTGTTTTTGTCTTTAAACAACAAGAAAGAAGATTTGATGGACATAGGTATGTATGTTTGTTTGTAGCTAAAAAATGCTGCTGCAATATGCACAAACAACTTACAGTGGAACAAATTTTACAAGTTGTAACTAAATCTTTAATGATGCTATAACTATAATTATTTTATAGTCTAATATTTTTTATTAATATTATACTTTTTTTAATAAAACTTTATTTCTTTAGTAACATTTTCAATTTGTAATTTAAATGTGTTAGTTTTATTTGCTAAACTTTCAAAAACTTAGTTAAACTAAACTCACCTAATGCAAGTTTAACTAAACTTTTTATTATTTATACATTCCTTTTAAACTTGTAGTTACTAGAGCTAACTTATTATGTTTTTCTACATTAATTTAACTAAAACTTAGTTTAATTTAATCCTTTTAAACAGAGTTTAACTAAACTTTGAACTATTTTGTTATTAAATTTTTAATAGTGTTATAGTTTCTGTAAGTTTTAGCTGTTAAACTTACACAAATCTAGTTTAACTAAACTCTCTTTAAGCAAGTTTAACTAAACTTGTATTTATTTTACTATTTATTTTTAAATTTAAATAATTTCTATTGTTTTTTTATGGTTAAGTGACTTAAACTCACAAGAACCCTGCTTAACTAAACATGCTTAACAAAAGTTTAGCTTAACTTTACACTATTTTAGTATTTATTTTAACTTAAAAACCTTTTATATTGATTTTTTTAGGTTTGTATGACTTAGGGCGGGTTTTTCAGATAAAGATTATCTATATTCTTTGTTCAAACCTAGTTTAATATATGTTTTGTGTTTTTCAGTAAACAGTAGCGTTACTTATTATCTTAGTTTAACTGAGTGTTATTGGCCAATTAAACTTAAGTTATAAGTGAGAAGACACAATTAACAAAAACAATAAAACAATGATTTCGGAAGAACAAAAACTTAATATTTTAAGTAAATTGCAATTTTCTGATTTGTTTTGTTTTATTTATTATTGTTTTAAATGTTTATTTAACATTTTTCCAAAATTTTTCATTTTACAAAAGTACCTATTATTTGCAAAAAACAGCTGTTTATTGTTTATGTTTTTGAGTGAAAAGTTGGCAATACTAACAAAGTTAACTGAACTTAAATCCATAAACTGAAAAAAACACAATCATCGGTTAAAGTCCGCCTAAATGTGTTCCGAGTTTAATCTAACAGCAAGTTAAGCCTATTTTAACTGAGTAGTAAGAAACTCGCCCTTAAACTAAGTTTAACTAAACTTGTTTAAATGAAGTTTAGCTAAACTTTTTAGTATTTTCTGCTGTATTTTAGAGTGTGTAATAAAAATGTATTAAAAAATGTTTTTAAAAGAAGTATTAAAATATTTATTGGTTATTTCTTTAACATAAGTTTTTCTCCTTTTAACTCTACTGCCCACTGTTCAGCGTTAGCATTAAATGCAACATCATCAATATTATTGTAATCAAGCATCAGTAATACAGAAGCAAAATAACAAATTTTTTGTAGTTTTTTTTTTTTTTGTTTTGTTTATTTGTAACTTTTTTTTATTGTTTAAGTTGTTTTTGTAGTTTTTTTCATCTTCAACTTCAACAGCAAAGGCATTCTTAACAAAACGAAAAGATGAACAAAAAAAAAAAAAACAATAAAGAATCTACAATAAACAACAATAAGAACAGCAACAACAACAAGAATAAGACAAACAACCCATTCAGCCAAACAACAATACCAGAGATTTTTTAAAGTTGTTGCTGTTTATTTTAATAGTAGAGTAGAATGGAATGGAGTAGAGTAGAGTAGAGAGTGGAGTGGCATTTTATGCACAATCAACAGATGATAATGATGATGACGATGATGTTGCTGGTGCTGATGATGATGATGCTGTTTGTTTATGATGATGAAGACGATGGTGGTGATTATGTAGAGTTGTTGTTTGTCAGTGTTAAGCAAGAAGGGGGGAATAATAAGGTAAGAGGCGCGTGTGCTTTGGTGAAAACCTGCCACTTTTAGTAACAACAACGAGTAGTACCAGTAGCTAAAGATTCCATTAAAAAATAGCTCTGCTTATTACTCCTCTTAAAAAAAAGAAACAACAGCAACAAAACAAAACAATGTTACAAACATACATGGGAGTATAAGAAACCAGTCAACATACAATTTAAGCAAACAGTGGTTTATAAAATTGTTCGTAGATTATTGAAAAAAAAAAAGAAATATTTTAATAAATATCAAATTAACTAAGAGTTTAAGATATTTTAAAGAAATTTCGTTATAAAATGTATATTTTTATTCAACAAATTTCCTAAAACTCAAAATTAATAAGTTATCATATACATAATAAAATTTTGAACGAAAAACTGTTACTTTTTTTTTGCTAAACTTTTAAAAACCTAGTTTAACTAAACTCACATAAATCAAGTTTAACAAAAAATTTTATTTTTTTAACATTTCTTGTTAATTTAGTAATACTTTAGGTAACTTTTTAAGTTTATATGTGTTAATTTGTGTAAAACTTAGATTAACTAAACTCTGTTTAAACGAGTTTAACTAAACTTTCAGCTAATTTTGTATTTCTTTTTATTTTTAAATGAATTCTATTGATTGTTTATGTTTGTAAGACTTAGGGCGGGTTTCTTACTACTCAGTTAAACTAGGCTTAACTTGCTGTTAGATTAAACTCTGAACACATTTAGGCGGACTTTAACCGATGATTGTGTTTTTCAGTTATGGATTTAAGTTCAGTTAACTTTGTTAGTATTGCCAACTTTTCACTCAAAAACATAAACAATGAACAGCTGTTTTTTTGCAAATAATACTTTTGTAAAATGAAAATTTTTGAAAAAATGTTAAATAAACCTTTAAAACAATAATAAATAAAACAAAACAAATCAGAAAATTGCAATTTACTTCAAATATTAAGTTTTTGTTCTTCCGAAATTATTGTTTTATTGTTTTTGTTAATTGTGTCTTCTCACTTATAACTTAAGTTTAATTGGCCAATAACACTCAGTTAAACTAAGATAATAAGTAACGTTACTGTTTACTGAAAAACACAAAACATATATTAAACTAGGTTTAAACAAAGAATGTAGATTATCTTTATCTGAAAAACCCGCCCTTAAACTAACAAAAACCTAGTTTAACTAAACTCGCTTAAGAGAAGTTTAGCTAAAACTTTTCATATTTTCGGCAGTGGCAAATAAAATTTCTTTAAAAAAAACTTTTTTGAAGGGCTTTTACAACAACTAAACTGATTTTTTAGAAATTTAAGATTTAATTTGTGATATTTTCCTTTATCAAACACTGTACTCATACAACCTAAGAAAAGAAGAAAGTGCTCATTTTGCCTTCACTTGGCAATATTGCTGCTGCTGTATTCAATTTTATTTAAAAGTAAAGTATAGTGTGTCTGTCCGTCTGTTTGTTTGGTTATTGATTAAAAAATACTACAACAGCAGCAGCTACAGAAAACAACAACTAATAAAATAAAAGATGTCTTAAAGTAGTTCATCAGCAAAATCGATGACATGGTATTTTTATTATCATCATCACTATACACCATATAATTTTGTTACTAGTTTCTATCTTTGTTGTTGTTCTTTTTTTTTTCTTAATTTGTTTTATTAGGTTTAGTTTTTTTTCTTAATCATATTAAATTAAAATAAAAAATTAATATTATTAAAAACAGAGTTACAAATTTTAATGGATTTGGGTTTGGTTTTGGTTTTGTGAAAGAAATCTAATTATATTAATAATTGTTGAAAATGTTTTTTTTTCGGTTACTCTTGAAATTATTAGAAAGTTTGATTGATTTGATGAAAAGACCACAAGGAATTTGTTTAGATTGAAAGGGATAATTTGAAAAAAAACTTAAGTTAAACTATGATATTAAAACCTAAAAAGTTAATCGTTTTCTTAAATTTGTTTTATGAGAGTTTAGTTAAACTAAGATTTATTTAAACTACTATATATGTATAAACATTAAGGGCGGGTTTCTTACTGCTCAATTAAACTAGGCTTAACTTGCTGTTAGATTAAACTCGGAACAATTTTAGGCGGACTTTAACCGATGATTGTGTTTTTCAGTTATGTATTTAAGTTCAGTTAACTTTGTTAGTATTGCCAACTTTTCACTCAAAAACATAAACAATGAACAGCTGTTTTTTTGCAAATAATACATTTGTCAAATGAAAAATTTTGGAAAAATGTTAAATAAACATTTAAAACAATAATAAATAAAACAAAACAAATCAGAAAAATTGCAATTTACTTAATCATTGTTTTATTGTTTTTGTTAATTGTGTCTTCTCACTTTCAGTTAAAGATAATCTACATTCTTTGTTTAAACCTAGTTTAATATATGTTTTGTGTTTTTCAGTAAACAGTAACGTTACTTATTATTTTAGTTTAACTAAGTGTAATTGGCCAATTAAACTTAAGTTATAAGTGAGAAGACACAATGAACAAAAACAATAAAACAATGATTTCGGAAAAACAAAAACTTAATATTTTAAGTAAATTGCAATTTTTCTGATTTGTTTTGTTTTATTTATTATTGGTTTAAATGTTTATTTAACATTTATCCAAAATTTTTCATTTCACAAAAGTATTATTTGCAAAAAACAGCGGTTCATTGTTTATGTTTTTGAGTGAAAAGTTGGCAATACTAACAAAGTTAACTGAACTTAAATCCATAACTGAAAAACACAATCATCGGTCCGCCTAAATGTGTTCCGAGTTTAATCTAACAGCAAGTTAAGCCTACTTTAACTGAGTAGTAAGAAACCCGCCCTAAGAGTTAAACATAGTAATGAGTAGTTAAATAGGAATTAAAACATGTTTTTGGTTTTAGTTAAACTTGCATTATGAGAGTTTAGTTAAACCAAGTTTTAGTTAAACTACGATATATAACCGTTAAAAGTTAACCATAGTAATCAGAGGTTAAATAAGTATTTAAATGTAATGTTAGATTTAGTTAAACTTGTTTTATGAGAGTTTAGTTAAATCAAGTTTTAGTTAAACTACGATATAAAAACCGAAAAAGTTACACATAGTAATGAGCAGTTAAATAGGCATTTAAAAACTATTTTGGTTTTAGTTAAACTTGCCTTATGAGAGTTTAGTTAAACCAAGTTTTAGTTAAACTACAATATATAAACGTTAAAAGTTAAACATAGTAATAAGTAGTTAAATAGAAATTCGAAAATTCGTTTGCTTTTAGTTAAACTTTCTATATGAGAGTTTAGTTAAACCAAGTTTAAGTCATATTAAGATATAGAAACCTAAAAAGTTAACCCAAGTAATAAATAATTAAATAGCAATTTAAAAATTATTTTAGATTTAGTTAAACTTGTTTTATGAGAGTTTAGTTAAACTAAGATTTAGTAAAATAACGACATATTAATGGAAAAAAGTTAACCATTAAGAGCGGGGTTTTGAGTTGGCAATCAAATGCCAATTAATAATCAGATTAATTAATCTAAACATAAATTTAATCTGATGTTAATCCCCTTTAGGGCGGGTTTCTTACTACTCAGTTAAACTAGGCTTAATTTGCTGTTAGATTAAACTCGGAACAAATTTAGACGGACGTTAACCGATGATTGTGTTTTTCATTTATGGATTTAAGTTCATTTAACTTTGTTAGTATTGCCAACTTTTTACTCAAAAACATAAACAATGAACAGCTGTTTTTTGCAAATAATACTTTTGTAAAATGAAAAATTTTGGAAAAATGTCAAATAAACATTTAAACAGAAAATTGCAATTTACTTAAAATATTAAGTTTTTGTTCTTCCGAAATCATTGTTTTATTGTTTTTGTTCATTGTGTCTTCTCACTTATAACTTAAGTTTAATTGGCCAATAACACTCAGTTAAACTAAGATAATAAGTAACGTTACTGTTTACTGAAAAACACAAAACATATATTAAACTAGGTTTAAACAAAGAATGTAGATTATCTTTATCTGAAAAACCCGCCCGTAATGTTGTTGAGTACAAGATTAAACTTCGTAGTGTTGCCATACAAAACAATAGAAAATGTCACTGTTTGTTATCAAAACAATGAATGTTTTATAAAAAAGAAGAAGACAATTGTAAATTTTTATATGAAAATTAATGAAAACTTCAATTTAAAACCAAAAAAAAAAAATGTATTTTGAGTGTGCATAATTTATACTAATCAATAAATAGAATAATTTAATATTTATAAACAAATTGTATTAATTTTTTTGCATCAGCTGTTTATACTTTTGCATTTCATGCTTAAGTTTAAACCACCTTCATTGGCCGCTTAAACTTTCAAACAAACTTAACTAATTGAGTACTCAAAGACACCTTTGGAGGATTAATTTTAATTTAATCGCTAATCTTGCACCTAAAGATTGACCCTAAATAAGTATTTAAATAGGAATATAAAAAAGAATTTAGTTAAACTTGTTTTAGGAGAGTTTAATTAAACTAGGATTTTGAAAGTTTAGCTTATAAAACTAACATATTTCAATAGTTCTCATTTCTACTAACATTCGAAATAATTAAATTTATCTACAAATACCATCAATACTAAATTTTAGATCATTTTAGACTGTCTAAATTTAACATGGATCTAATTTTTCTTTAACAACTCTAGCAACAACAAATTAGAATGGCAAATATTTCATCGGTCGGACAAAAAAAAAAAAAAAACACAAAAACTAGCTGGCAGGCACATCTAATTAGAAAGTGTTGAAAAAAATTCAATACCATTTTTGTTGTTTGTGGTACAGCTTTACTTAAACTTATGCAACAGGAAGACAAGAAGAGCAAGAACTTAAAGAAAAAACAAAAAAGGCCAAACCAAACATTTAAAATTTATTTTGTTACATTTGTGCATGCTGAAAAGTAATAATGATGATGATGATGACGATGATGATAAAGAACCAACAGGAAAAACAAAACTTTCAACCAAAAAAATTGCAGGAAAAAAAACTCAACTGGTATGCGGTTTAATAAACCTAAAAATACTCGTACAAGAGAAGACAAACTTCTTTTTTTTTATTTTGTATGTTGCAGACTTTAATACAAGTCTTAATATAAAACTTTAAAAGAAAAGTATATAAGGTGGTAAGTAAAGAGAGAGAGAGAGCGAGGGAGAGGAGGGAAAAAGGACAGCCATAACAAAAAAAGAAGAGATTTTTTCATGAACACTTAACTGCCAGATTCTAAAAATTTACGTTCCTTAACATGTTGCTGTTGTTGTTGTTATTGTTGCTGTTGTTGTTGTGTGTGTTGCTGGCTTGGTGATGCAGCAAAAGCATCAAACGGCACGCTTGCTTGCGGTTGTATTAAAGCAATGCACAACAGCTACCTGAATTACTGAACACGCGTCTTATGTTTAGGTATGTAAGAGTATGACTTGTGTTGGTCTGTCTGTCTGTCGGTCTGTCCAACCAAAATAATAAACAACTGAAAAGAACTCAAAGACAGACTGCTTTTTTGGTTTTAACTTAACAGCTAGCATCGCATACTAACAGACGTCTGTCCGTCCCTCCTTTCAACCATGTCTGTCCCGTTTTATACTTTTTTTCTTAAGTTTTTCCTTTAGTTTTTGAAATGTTTAAACGTTCTAAAGTCTGTTTTTTTTTTTTTCGTTTATAAATTTTAGTTTTTTTTTTGATTCGTTGTATATAGTTCTTTATGTTGCTGTTCATAATGTTTTAAATGGCCTTTGCATGCATGCAACATGCAGCATCATCTTTTTTTTTTGCAAAAAATAAAAAATAAGGAACACAACAACCTCTCCAAAAAGAACCAGTATACAACTAACCAGCCAGCACCTTTTTTTGAAACCAACAGATATTCTATGTATGTTAAATACAGGTTTGTATATGATAGTGTCTCGGTGTTGTTGTTGTTGTTCTTGTATTTTGGGATACGCCAGTTTAAGCCTTTTTTTGTATTCCTTCTTTCGTTAAGTTGGTAATTCAGCTTAAAACTTCTTCTAAGTATAATTTTTGGACTTTTTTTTAAATATAATTTTATAAATAGTTTTTGCAGAATTTTTGCCAAAAAAACACAAACACAAATACATATGTATTTGCCTGCTAGTAATCACATAAAATACATAGAGAAAAAAATGTTAAGTTTAAAACCAAATTTGTTAGAAATTTTTTTTCTTTGCAAAAACGTTTAAAGCACATGTTTCTTTTCAACAGAAATCCGTGTGTGTGTGTATGTTTGGTTAGGCGAAAAAGTGTTAAATATTTGTAAGAAATAAATTTGTAATAGAAAACCAAAATTACCAATAACTATAAGAAATAAATGTCATACAATAACTAGAAATAAATAAAGGAATTTTTCTCTTATTGAATGTTTAATAAATTAACAAAAACTTTGTAAGAAACTACTTTTTATTGGTGAAAAATTTTGGGTAATAAGAAGAAAATTAATAAATATACTCAAGCAAAGTAATAGCGGACCAGAAAAACTAAATATTTTTCTATATAAAAAGATTTTAAATAAAATTCTTCAAGTTTTAGATGTTAAACTTGCAAAAACCTAGTTTAACTTAACTCTCTTTAAGTCAGTTTAACTAAATTTTAAACTTTTGTTGTAAATTTCATTAAATTTAAATACTTGCTATTAGTCTTTAATGTTAATCTGAGTTAAACTAATAATAATCTAGTTTAACTAAACTTTTCAAAAACAAGTTTAACTAAACTTTGAATTATTTTCTTATTTTTTAGGCGTTTTAAATACTTGATCTTAGTTTTATAGGTTAATTTAAGTTAAAGTCACCAAATCCTAGTTTAACTAAACGTTTTAAAAACGAGTTTAACTTAATCTTGAATTATTTTCGTTTTAAGTTTTTTAGAGTGATTTAAATTCATTGAATTTTGCTTCTTAAACTTTCACAAACCTAGTTTAACTAAACTCTCTTTAAACTAGTTTAACTAGATTTGAAACTATTTTATTAATTTTTATTACGTTTAAACAATTTATATTGATTTTCCTTGTTTAAAAGACTTAAACTAACAAAAGCCTAGTTTAACTAAACGCTCTTTAAGCAAGTTTAACTAAATTTTAAAACAGTTTAGTAGTTTTTATTAATTTTAAATAAATTTAATTAATATTTTATGTTTGTAGAACTTAAACTAACAAAAACCTAGTTTAACTAAACTCGCTTATGAAAAGATTAGCTAAACTTTTTAGGATTTTTGGCTGGAACAAGTTTAACTGAACTCTTTATTGATTTTTTTATGTTTGTGATACTTAAACTAACATAAACCTAGATTAACTAAACCCGCTTAAGTAAAGTTTAGATAAAGTTTTAGGTATTTTCGGCAGTACTGTAGGATGTTTAATGGAAACCCCTATTGGAAAAAGATTTTAAAACGATTTTTGAAAAAACTAGAACTATTCTTGTATTTTTATTAATTTTAAATAATTTCTTTATATTTTATATATTTTCAAGACTTAAACTTACAAAAACCTAGTTTAACTAAACTCGCGTATTTGACTAAACTTTTTAACAGTTTCGATTTGATTTTTTAAAGAAATATAATAACTATATTATTAGATTTAAATTCCTGACTATTTCATTAATTTACAAAAAAACTTAAGAAACAAACTTTCTTTTAGAGAGCAAGAGGAAAAACAAACATGGCTGCTATGAAAAAAAGAGCTATCAACAAAAGACTTAAGACACAAGTGTATAATTTGTTCCTGCTGGAAAAGACTTAAGTAACAAACTTTTTTTAATAGAAAGCAAAAAAACAAACATGGCTGCCATTTGTAGAGATATTAACAAAAGACTTAAGACACAAGGGTAAAACTTGCATCATCTTTACACTCTTTAAAAGACTTAAGAAATGAACTCATTTTAAAGTGAAAAGAGAAAAATCCAACATGGCTGCCATTTGCAGAGATATAAACAAAAGACTTAAGACCCATACACTATTTTCATTTAAGAACTTAAGAAACAAACTTCATTTTTGTTTTAAAAAGGTAAACAAATATGGCTGCCAATATAGAGTTATAAACAAAAGACTTAAGACACATACTCAAGTTATTTTAAAATAAAATTCTTTTGATTCTACTTTTTAAATATAAAAAATTTAAATTTTTGTTTTAACTTACCTATCAATACCGCTAAACCGAATAGTTCGGTATCGAGCATGCCTTGTGTGGCAAAATGTAGACATGTTTGTGTATACACTTCTCTGACTCGACTCTTTGCATCGACTAGGAAGTATAAAGTTTTGGGTTGTTGATTGCCTAAGAGCCTGAAAAAATAGAAAAATGAAATTTAAAAAATTTTCTTAATAAATTATAATTAAAACTAGACAATTTTACTTGTATTTATACATAAAATCCTTATTTTCTATATAAATAAAAAGGACAACTTACCTTAGAGCTAAAAATCGTGAGCCCGGTGATAGCTGTTCGGCCGAGGACGCGCATACTTCTAATGGCGCGCTGACAGTACAAAACGCTCGCATGCTGCATCATTATTTGAATGCAACAAATTCGTTGGAAATATTTTTCTAAAAAAAAAAAACAACAAGAAAATAAAATAAATTAGTTTTTTTGATAAAAAACCAAATGCCAACAAAAACCATCAATCTTTAAAACATATTTCATGATAACAAATAAGAAGCTTAACATTCCTTTTTCGTTAGAAATACAAAAAAAACTAAAGCTATCTAAAATAGTTTTACGAGCTTTAAATGTTATCAAAAAAAAGTAAAAAAAAGACTTTATATTAAAAAAATACTATAAGCTATAAAAAAATTTCACCAAAACCCAAAAAAAAAAACTTGCAACTCATATTATAACAGACAAGTTTCTAATTCAAAAAAATATGTGTCTTGATATATTGAATTATAAAATAAACCTAATAAAGAAAGTTTAGTTTATGTTTGGGGGAAAAAATATCATAGATTTATGCATAAATTAAATTTTAAAACAATATATAACATATTGAACAAAAATGCTACTGTAGCTGAACAAAAAAATAACAAAAACAAAACAGTAAAGAGACGAAAGACGCACGGTATGTCAGTATGTTTGAGCAGAGTTTATAACAGGCATGGAGTTGTGAGTTATTGAATTGGTATACTTTTTTTGTATTAAATGTATTCTATGACTTTTAGGAGTTTCTTATCTATAGATTAGTTAATACAGTAGTCTACAGATTGTTCTATAAACTAAAACATAGTCTTCATAATAGATTAGTTCATACGCAAGACTTGTCAATAGACTAGACCATAGACTAGTCCATAGTTTAGTCCATATTTTAGTCCATAGACTAGTCCATAGACTAGACCATAGACTATTCCATAGACTAGTACATAGACTGGTTCATAGACTAGTCCATAGACTACTCATAGACTAGTCCTTAGACTCGTCCATAGACTTGTCTATAGACTAGTGCATAGACTAGTCCATATAATAGTCTATATACTAGTACATAGACTAGTCCATAGACTGATCTATAGACTAGACAACAGACCAGTCCATAGACTATTAAGTGAACTAGTTAATACACTAGTCCACTGACTAACCAACAGACAGGTCCATAGATAAATCAATAGACCAGACTATAGGCTAGTCAATAAACTGATATATAGACCTGATAACAAAGCAGTCCATAGACTATTAAATGGACTAGTTAACCGTCCACTGACTAACTAATAGACAGGTCCCTAGATAAATCAATGGGCAAGTCCATAGACTATTTCAGAAACTAGTCAATAGACTAGTTCAAAGTCTATTAGTTGAACTAGTCCACTGACCAGTCAATAGACTAGTTAATATACTAGTCCACAAACTAGTCAATAATTTAGTCTACTGAATAGTCCACAGACTAGTATATAGCCTAGTTTATAGACTAAACTATAGATTATTTCCTAAACTAGTTCACAGATTTGACCATAGACTAGGCCACATAATAGACAATAAACTGATCTATAGATTAGTGAATAGACAGGCCTATAGACTTGTGAACGCACTAGTCCATAGACTAGTTAACAGACCATTGACTAACTAATACGCAGGTCTATAAACTACTCAATGAAGTAGTCCCCAGACTATTCCAGAAACTAGTTAAAAGATAAGTTCAAATACTATTAAATGAACTAGTCCACAGACCAACCTACAGACTAGCCCATTGCTTAGTCTTTAAATAGTCCGTTAGTCTATTCCACAGACTAGTCAATAGACTAGTCCATTAACTACTCCGCAGACCAGTCCACATACTAAATCACAGATTAGTTTATCAACTATACCATAGATTTATCCGTAAACTAGTCTACAGATTCGACCATAGACTACGCCACGGACTAGTCAATAGACTGATCCATACACTAGTCAACGGACTAGTCCACAGATTACTAAATAAACTTGTTCACAGTCTATTCGACTGACTAACCAACAGACTGATCGATAGACTAGTCAATGGACTAATCCACACTCTATTCCAAAAACTAGTCACTAGACTAGTAAACATCTATTCAATAGACAAGCCCACAGATTATTCGATTCAGTTAGATTCACGGACTAGTCAATAGACTGATCCATACATTAGTCAACGGACTAGTCCACAGATTAGTAAATGAACTTGTTCACTGACTCTTCGAATGACTAACCAACAGACTGATCCATAGACTAGTCAATGGACTAATCCACACTCTATTCCAAAAACTAGTCATTAGACTAGTAAATGTCTATTCAATAGACAAGGCCACAGATTATTAGATTCAGTTAGATATGTGACTGCTATGTAGACAAGTCTAGAGACTAATCTTTAGACTAGTTAGTATACTAGTCCTCAGATTGATGCATAGCTTAGTCCTCTGAATAGTTCATAGACTAGTCAACAGATTAGTAAACAGACTAGTTCATAGACTAGTCCATTAACTATACTACAGATTTGTTAGATTCGACCATGTACTAGGCACCAAACTGACCCATTGACTAGTCAACGGACTATTCCACAGACCAGTTAAAGGGTAAGTTAACAGACCAGTCAACTGACTAACTTATAGACTGGTCCATAGACTAGTCAATGGACTAGTTCACAGACTATTTCAGAAACCTGTCAACAGACTAGTAAAAGTGGGATCAATAGATTAGTTTACAAACTAGTCTATAGTTCATAATTTAGTCACAAACTAGTCCATTTACTAGTCCACAGATTAGTTCTCAGACTAAATCATAGTCTAGACCATAGACTAAACACAGACTAGTTTGCAGATTTGTCCGTAGACTAGTCCACAGGCTCGACTATATACAAGTCAATAGATTAGTTCATAGAACTAATAGACTAGTCTATAGACTAATTCAATTTCATTACAGATTAGTCAACATTTTAGTCTATGGTATATTCCACTGACTAGTCCATAGACTAATATATAGGCTTGTCCGTAGACAAATCATTAGACTAGTCTTTAGACTAGTTTGGAGACAAGTCCACAAACTAATCAGTAGTCTAATACACACACTTGTTAAAAGTCTAGTTCATATACATACATATATCGTGGGAGTCCTTTGCAATGTTAAGCTGTCGATAATAACTATTGTACTTAACTTACCATCCCTGGTTTACACCACATTAAAGCTTAACTCATATACATATGTATATATAAAAAAACATAAATAAAATTGTATAAATTTTAAAACTGATAAACAAATTTTTGTTTGGTATGACAATATTTTCTCTCTCTACCAGTTTAGTCTGCTTTTTTTTTGTTGTCAAAGAAAAAAAAAAAATTATACACACAAACACATATTTTTAAAAATATTTTATTAATATTCATGTCTAGTTTCTTTGTTTTAACATGATGGTCTTTATTTATTATTGTGTGTGTGTGTGTGTTTTTTTCTTCAAATAAAAAAACAATAAAATGTTATAAAAAATATATAAATTTATGTATAATTTTAAGTTTATTAGTTTTCCATAATCAATCAATAGCTAACAAACATAAATTATATTTAATCCCCAAGATGTTGAAAAAATCCAAAAAAATAGAAAGAATGAAACAAAAAACAGAAATAAAACTTTAAGCTTTAGATTAAATTTCAATCAGTCATTTATATTAAAAAAAAAACTCTAAAGGCTTTTTTTCAATTTTAATTTATTCATATAAATCAGACAGACGGACGGACGAACGTATTTGTTTATGAATAATTTTAAAGGCTTTTAAAAATATCCCCAAAAACAAAAAAATAATTTTAATGGTTTAACAAAAAAAACATTTGGTGGTATAGTTAAGTTATTTAAGTGTTATTATGTCTAGTAATAAAACTATGTAGAATATTTAACATATTTTTCTTAATGTTGCTTTTTCTTTTGGTATAAAATTGATTAGTCTAGGGGGGTAATTATGAATAAATTTTTATTTAAAACCTGTATGGTTTAGTTATGCGTTCATTTAATAAGTCCAAAAAAAAAGGTTTTCATTTTTTATATAGTAATAATTAAAACAAATTGTTTTTGTTGTTGTTTTTTAAATTTATTAACGTTATAATCTCTAGATTGTGTGTACTGATTAGTTCGTTAGCGAATTAATACTTAAAGGCCTGTGCATGTGTGTGTCTTTTTTTTCACTTTACAAATCTCTGTAATTAATTAAAGTGGATTATAAAAATTGTAAAATCTTGAAACATTTATCAAAAATGTTTTATGTTTTTAGTATTAATTACTTGAAAATATTTTGTTTATGTTTAAATATTGCTACTGGGATTTAAATTTGAGGTGTTGGTTATAATTACACTGGACAACGAATTTTATTTTATTTTATTGTAAATTTACATAAAATTATTGTAAATTTACAATAACTTAAAGTTTAAATTACCAATAAACGATGTAAATAAATAAATTATAAGTAAATCATAGATATAAAGGACTATAAAAGACTAGTTTATTCTATAGTATATAGCCTAGTCTATAGTCTAGTCTATAGACTATTCTATAATCTAGTCTATAGTCCAGTCTATAGTCTAGTCTATAGACTATACTATAGTCTAGTCTAGTCTATAGTCTAGTCTATAGTCCAGTACATAGTCTAGTCTATAGTCTAGTCTATAGTCTAGTCTATAGACTATTCTATAGTCTAGTCTATAGTCCAGTCTATAGTCTAGTCTATAGACTATACTATAGTCTAGTCTAGTCTATAGACTATACTATAGTCTAGTCTAGTCTAGTCTAGTCTATAGTCTAGTCTATAGTCTAGTCTATAGTCTAGTCTATAGTCTAGTCTATAGTCTAGTCTATAGTCTAGTCTACAGTCTAGTCTATAGTCTAGTCTATAGTCTAGTCTATAGTCTAGTCTATAGTCTAGTCTATAGTCTAGTCTATAGTCTAGTCTATAGTCTAGTCTATAGTCTAGTCTATAGTCTAGTCTATAGTCTAGTCTATAGTCTAGTCTATAGTCTAGTCTATAGTCTAGTCTATAGTCTAGTCTATAGTCTAGTCTATAGTCTAGTCTATAGTCTAGTCTATAGTCTAGTCTATAGTCTAGTCTATAGTCTAGTCTATAGTCTAGTCTATAGTCTAGTCTATAGTCTAGTCTATAGTCTAGTCTATAGTCTAGTCTATAGTCTAGTCTATAGTCTAGTCTATAGTCTAGTCTATAGTCTAGTCTATAGTCTAGTCTATAGTCTAGTCTATAGTCTAGTCTATAGTCTAGTCTATAGTCTAGTCTATAGTCTAGTCTATAGTCTAGTCTAGTCTAGTCTATAGTCTAGTCTATAGTCTAGTCTATAGTCTAGTCTATAGTCTAGTCTATAGTCTAGTCTAGTCTAGTCTAGTCTAGTCTATAGTCTAGTCTATAGTCTAGTCTATAGTCTAGTCTATAGTCTAGTCTATAGTCTAGTCTATAGTCTAGTCTATAGTCTAGTCTATAGTCTAGTCTATAGTCTAGTCTATAGTCTAGTCTATAGTCTAGTCTATAGTCTAGTCTATAGTCTAGTCTATAGTCTAGTCTATAGTCTAGTCTATAGTCTAGTCTATAGTCTAGTCTTAGAGTCTAGTCTATAGTCTAGTCTATAGTCTAGTCTATAGTTCTAGTCTATAGTCTAGTCTATAGTCTAGTCTATAGTCTAGTCTATAGTCTAGTCTAAGTCTAGTCTATAGTCTAGTCTAGTCTAGTCTATAGTCTAGTCTATAGTCTAGTCTATAGTCTAGTCTATAGTCTAGTCTATAGTCTAGTCTATAGTCTAGTCTATAGTCTAGTCTATAGTCTATAGTCTAGTCTATAGTCTAGTCTATAGTCTAGTCTATAGTCTAGTCTATAGTCTAGTCTATAGTCTAGTCTATAGTCTAGTCTATAGTCTAGTCTATAGTCTAGTCTATAGCTAGTCCTATAGTCTAGTCTATAGTCTAGTCTATAGTCTAGTCTATAGTCTAGTCTATAGTCTAGTCTATAGTCTAGTCTATAGTCTAGTCTATAGTCTAGCTATAGTCTAGTCTATAGTCTAGTCTATAGTCTAGTCTATAGTCTAGTCTATAGTCTAGTCTATAGTCTAGTCTATAGTCTAGTCTATAGTCTAGTCTATAGTCTAGTCTATAGTCTAGTCTATAGTCTAGTCTATAGTCTAGTCTATAGTCTAGTCTATAGTCTAGTCTATAGTCTAGTCTATAGTCTAGTCTATAGTCTAGTCTATAGTCTAGTCTATAGTCTAGTCTATAGTCTAGTCTAGTCTAGTCTATAGTCTAGTCTATAGTCTAGTCTATAGTCTAGTCTATAGTCTAGTCTATAGTCTAGTCTATAGTCTAGTCTATAGTCTAGTCTATAGTCTAGTCTATAGTCTAGTCTATAGTCTAGTCTATAGTCTAGTCTATAGTCTAGTCTATAGTCTAGTCTATAGTCTAGTCTATAGTCTAGTCTATAGTCTAGTCTATAGTCTAGTCTATAGTCTAGTCTATAGTCTAGTCTATAGTCTAGTCTATAGTCTAGTCTATAGTCTAGTCTATAGTCTAGTCTATAGTCTAGTCTATAGTCTAGTCTATAGTCTAGTCTATAGTCTAGTCTATAGTCTAGTCTATAGTCTAGTCTATAGTCTAGTCTATAGTCTAGTCTATAGTCTAGTCTATAGTTAGTCTATAGTCTAGTCTATAGTCTAGTCTATAGTCTAGTCTATAGTCTAGTCTATAGTCTAGTCTATAGTCTAGTCTATAGTCTAGTCTATAGTCTAGTCTATAGTCTAGTCTATAGTCTAGTCTATAGTCTCTATAGTCTAGTCTATAGTCTAGTCTATAGTCTAGTCTATAGTCTAGTCTATAGTCTAGTCTATAGTCTAGTCTATAGTCTAGTCTATAGTCTAGTCTATAGATCTAGTCTATAGTCTAGTCTATAGTCTAGTCTATAGTCTAGTCTATAGTCTAGTCTATAGTCTAGTCTATAGTCTAGTCTATAGTCTAGTCTATAGTCTAGTCTATAGTCTAGTCTATAGTCTAGTCTATAGTCTAGTCTATAGTCTAGTCTATAGTCTAGTCTATAGTCTAGTCTATAGTCTAGTCTATAGTCTAGTCTATAGTCTAGTCTATAGTCTAGTCTATAGTCTAGTCTATAGTCTAGTCTAGTCTAGTCTATAGTCTAGTCTATAGTCTAGTCTATAGTCTAGTCCTATAGTCTAGTCTATAGTCTAGTCTATAGTCTAGTCTATAGTCTAGTCTATAGTCTAGTCTATAGTCTAGTCTATAGTCTAGTCTATAGTCTAGTCTATAGTCTAGTCTATAGTCTAGTCTATAGTCTAGTCTATAGCTAGTCTATAGTCTAGTCTATAGTCTAGTCTATAGTCTAGTCTATAGTCTAGTCTATAGTCTAGTCTATAGTCTAGTCTATGTCTAGTCTATAGTCTAGTCTATAGTCTAGTCTATAGTCTAGTCTATAGTCTAGTCTATAGTCTAGTCTATAGTCTAGTCTATAGTCTAGCCTATAGTCTAGTCTATAGTCTAGTCTATAGTCTAGTCTATAGTCTAGTCTATAGTCTAGCCTATAGTCTAGTCTATAGTCTAGTCTATAGTCTAGTCTATAGTCTAGTCTATAGTCTAGTCTATAGTCTAGTCTATAGTCTGGTCTATAGTCTAGTCTATAGTCTGGTCTATAGTCTAGTCTATATAGTCTAGTCTATATAGTCTAGTCTATATAGTCTAGTATATAGTCTAGTCTATAGTCTAGTCTATATAGTCTAGTCTATAGTCTAGTCTATATAGTCTAGTCTATAGTCTAGTCTATATAGTCTAGTCTATAGTCTAGTCTATATAGTCTAGTCTATAGTCTAGTCTATAGTCTAGTCATATAGTCTAGTCTATAGTCTAGTCTATAGTCTAGTCTATAGTCTAGTCTATATAGTCTAGTCTATAGTCTAGTCTATAGTCTAGTCTATAGTCTAGTCTATAGTCTAGTCTATAGTCTAGTCTATAGTCTAGTCTATAGTCTAGTCTATAGTCTAGTTTATAGTCTAGTCTATAGTCTAGTCTATAGTCTAGTCTATAGTCTAGTCTATAGTCTTGTCTATAGTCTTGTCTATAGTCGAGTCTATAGTCTAGTCTATAGTCTAGTCTATAGTCTAGTCTATAGTCTAGTCTATAGTCTAGTCTATAGTCTAGTCTATAGTCTAGTCTGTAGTCTAGTCTATAGTCTAGTCTATAGTCTAGTCTATAGTCTAGTCTATAGTCTAGTCTATAGTCTAGTCTATAGTCTAGTCTATAGTCTAGTCTATAGTCTAGTCTATAGTCTAGTCTATAGTCTAGTCTATAGTCTAGTCTATAGTCTAGTCTATAGTCTAGTCTATAGTCTAGTCTATAGTCTAGTCTATAGTCTAGTCTATAGTCTAGTCTATAGTCTAGTCTATAGTCTAGTCTATAGTCTAGTCTATAGTCTAGTCTATAGTCTAGTCTATAGTCTAGTCTATAGTCTAGTCTATAGTCTAGTCTATAGTCTAGTCTATAGTCTAGTCTATAGTCTAGTCTATAGTCTAGTCTATAGTCGAGTCTATAGTCTAGTCTATAGTCTAGTCTATAGTCTAGTCTATAGTCTAGTCTATAGTCTGGTCTATAGTCTAGTCTATAGTCTAGTCTATAGTCTAGTCTATAGTCTAGTCTATAGTCTAGTCTATAGTCTAGTCTATAGACTATAGTCTAGTGTAGTCTATAGTCATAGTCTATAGTGTAGTCTATAGTCTAGTCTATGGTCTATTCTATAGTCCAGTTTATAGTATAGTCTATAGTCTAGTCTATAGGCTATAGTCTAGTCTATAGTGTAGTCTATAGTCTAGTCTATAGTACAGTTTATAGTCTAGTCTATAGTCTAGTCTATGGCCTATTCTATAATCTAGTTTATAGTATAGTCTATAGTCTAGTCTATAGCCTAGTCTATAGTCTAATCTATGGTGTAGTCTTTAGTGTAGTATTTAGTGTAGTCTTTAGTGTAGTCTTTAGTGTAGTCTATAGTGTAGTTTTTAGTCTAGTCTATAGTCTAGTCTAAAGTCTAGTCTAAAGTTTAGTCTATAGTCTAGTGTATAGTCTAGCCTATAGCCTAAGTTCTTCTAAAAATTCTATTTCGAAGGCTATAAAGTTATGTTTCTTTTATAAATTTCATCACTAATTGTAACTTTATTGTCATTTAAGTTTTTTTATTTGTAAATATATATTTCATATACATTTGTATGTATTAACGTATGTATGTATTACTTATATACATACTTATGTATGTATATTTATTTAGTGTATTGTCATTGTACAAATACTATGCCTAAAAACGGAATAAGGTCAGTAAAAGTTTGTTTGTTATTTGTTTTAAGTTGTTTTTTGTTTGTTTTTTCTTACACCGAGTAGTTTTTTTCTCTTCAACTTCTTTTTATTTGTAGCTCTTCTTATTTTTTTTTTTTTACTTTACGAATTTATGTTTACGAATATGACCGTGTGGTAATCAACATACATAAATGTTTCAATGTTTGTTTAAATGTGTGTTTTTTAGTAATGTATTTTTTTTTTCTAAACAATTTGCAATAACACTTACAAACAAATAACAAACAAACAGAAAAACGGTTATTTGTTATTAACAGCACAACAACAACAAGGATTGTTATTATTGTTAAAGAAAACTATAGATGTTGTTGTTGTTTTTTAGTGTTTATTATTGTTGAGTGTTGAGGTAGGTGTTGTAATGTTTAACTTAAACATTTGGAACAAAAAGTAAGAAAAAAAAGTTATTTGTTTTTTTTTCTTTATTTAAATTTATGCAGATTTTTTTATATTTAGTTTTTTTTTCTGTTTATATTTTTATTATTATTTCAGTTTCTTTTATTTATTCTTATTTTTAAGTTTATTATTTAAGTGGCCGTTAAATGATGTGTGTAATGAGTTTTAATCATAAACATTTTAATAACCATTTTAATTTCTATTTCATTATTATGATTTTTGAAGTGTTGAGAAAAAATAACTCAAAAACTTATAGTTTAACCCTTAAAAGGCAATAAAAAAAATTGTTATAGATTTTCTATAATAAATAAATTTTGTTTTTAATTTCTTTGCTTAAGATCATAAAAATTGGAAATTTGATTAGTTTTAAACATAAGCGAGTATTTTAGCATGATTTTTAAATTTCGAAATTAAGTTCGAATTTTCGAAATTAAGTTCGAATTTTCGAAATTCATAAAATTTTTGACAAATTCACTTTTTATGCTTAAAATTACTAAAAACTTAACAATTTCCCTTATTTTTAGCATTTTTAAGGAGTTTTCTATATTTTCGAAATTAAGTTCGAATTTTCGAAATTCACCAAAATTTTAGCAAATTCAATATTTAAGCTGAAAATTACTAAAAACTAAGAAATTTTATTTTTTTAGCATTTTACAAGATTTGTTTTTATATTTTCGAATTTTCGAAATTAAGTTCGAATTTTCGAAGTTCATTAAATTTTTCCAAATTCTATATTAATGCTTAAAAACTGTAAAAACTAAGAAATTTATCTTATTTTAGCATTTTAAAACAGTTTTCTATATTTTCGAAATTAAGTTCGAATTTTCGAAATTCATCAAATTGCGCCAAATTTAATATTTAGGCTTAAAATAGCATTTAGTAATGAAATTATAATAAGAAATACATATTTTTAGTTATTTTCAAATTCAAATTCAATTTTTCAAATTTCGAAATTTAATTCGAATTTTCGAAGTTCACAAATTTTTTGCCAAATTCAATATTTATGCTTAAAATTACTACAGACTGAAATTTTTTCCTAATTTTAGCATTTTTAACGAGTTTTTCATATTTTCGAATTTTCGAAATTATGTTCGAATTTTCGTAATTCACCAAATTTTTAACAAATTCAATATTTAAGCTGAAAGTAGCATATATTAGTGAAATTTACAATAATAAATAGATATTTTGCAGTATTTTCATATTTCGAAATTAAGTTCGAATTTTCGAAGTTCATAAATTTGTTTGGTAAATTCAATATTTTTGCTTAAAAGTACTAAAAACTTAAAAATTTTCCTTATTTTAGCATTTTAAACGAGTTTTTTAAATTTTCGAATTATCGAAATTAAGCTCGAATTTTCGAAATTCACCAAATTTTTAGCAAATTCTATATTTAAGCTTAACATAGCATATAATAGTGAAATTTACCATAATAAATTGATATTTTGAAGTATTTTCATATTTCGAAATTAAGTTCGAATTTTCGAAATTCATAACATTGTTTGCTAAATTCAATATTTATACTTAAAGTCATCAAAAATTACAAAATTTTGCTTATTTTTACATTTTAAATGAGTTTTTTTGTATTCTCGAATTTTCGAAATTAAGTTCGAATTTTCGAAATTCACCATATTTTCAGCAAATTAAATATTTAAGCTTTAAATAGATTATAATAGTGGAATTTACAACTCTAAAGGGATATTTTGAAGTATTTTCAAATTTCGAAATTAAGTTCGAATTTTCGAAATTTATCCAACATTTTAAAAAATTCAATATTTAAGCCTAAAATTACTAAAAACAAAGAAATTTTATTTATTTGAGCATTTTAAACGAGTTTTTTATACTTTCGAATTTTCGAAATTAAGTTCGAATTTCCAAATTAAGTTCGAATTTTCGAAATTCACCAAATTTTTGCTAAATTCAATATTTATATCATTAAAAATTACAAAGTTTAGCTTATTTTTGCATTTTAAACGAGTTTTTTATATTTTCGAAATTAAGTTCGAATTTTCAAAATTAAGTTCGAATTTTCGAAATTCCCAAAATTATCTCAAATTTAATATTTAAGCTTAAAATAGCATATAATAGTGAAATTTATAATAAAAAATGCATATTTTTAGTTATTTTCAAATTTCGAAATTAAGTTCGAATTTTCGAAATTCCCAAAATTCTCTCAAATTTAATATTTAAGCTTAAAATAGCATATAATAGTGAAATTTATAATAAAAAATGCATATTTTTAGTTATTTTCAAATTTCGAAATTAAGTTCGAATTTTCGAAATTCCCAAAATTCTCTCAAATTTAATATTTAAGCTTAAAATAGCATATAATAGTGAAATTTATAATAAAAAAATGCATATTTTTAGTTATTTTCAAATTTCGAAATTAAGTTCGAATTTTCGAAACTCTTAAAATTCTCTCAAATTTAATATTTAAGCTTAATATAACCTATAATAATGAAATTTATAACAAGAAATGCATATTTTTAGTTATTTTCAAATTTCGAAATTAAGTTCGAATTTTCGAAATTCATAAAATTTTTACTAAATTCAATATTTATGCTTAAAATTACTAAAAGCTAAACAATTTTACTTATTTTTAACATTTTAAATTAGTTTTCTATACTTTCGAAACTCCTCACAAATTTATAAATTTTCAATTTGCAAATTTTAATTAAATTTTATTAAATTAATTAATCTCTTAAAGCTTTAAAGTAAATATTTTTGCATATTTTTTTTTACATGTTTCTCATTGAAAATATGAATAAATAATTGTAGAAAAAAATAAACATTGAATAAATATTTAAAGTTTTTATAATGAATATTGCGGTTTTAAATTATTATTTACACTACATACTAGGGGAAAAAAATACCTATACATACAAAATAACAAGACATGCTTATATAGTACATGTTGGTATTATAAACGTAAATAATGCTGACTCTTATTGCCAGCGTCTTATGAATAAAAAATTTTTAAATTATAGAAAAAAAAATAAATATCGCGCCACAAAAAATACCATTCTTGTGAGATCATAAGAAGCAAGTGAAATAAAATAAAAAAAATTGAAAAAAATACTTATTATTTGAAAAAAATGTGTATTTAACACGTAAATAAGCGTAGAGTTAATATAAAAGTAAGTAAATATCATAAATTATTATAAAAAGAAAACAAGTACAAGTTCTATATTCGTCTATGATGAATCTTATGTACCCTATACTGTTACAAAAAAAAGAAATAAAATACTAGTCGGAAAAGGAAAAAGTACCAGAATGTCCACTTTTATAAATTTTCATTCAATCAGTACGCAGCGTGTTTAATTCTATGTTTCTAGGTTTAATACTAAAAAAAGTACCAAAAAGTTTACCTTTATAAAGTTTCATTCGATCAGGATCAATAATTCAGAAAATAAAAAAGTACCCTTTGAATCGCGAAAAAGTACGAAAAACTTCCTTATTATAAAATTTAATTTCTAGTTTTAATATTTAAAAAATATACAAAAAGTATCAATTGAAGAAACGAAAAAGTACCAAAAAGTTTACTGTAATAAATTTTCATTACAATGTTCAACTTTCATAATTCAGAAAATCAAAAAAGTACTATTTGAATAACTAAAAAGTACAAGAAACTCGCTTTTTATCAATTTTAATTCAAGCACTATGCTGCGTGTTTAATTTTGCCCTTTTTTTAGTTTTAATATTATAAAACGATTCAAAAAAGTACTAGTTAAAGAACAAAAAGTACCAAAAAATTCACTCTTAAAGATTTTCTTTCCATCAGGATCCTAGATATCTGATTACATATATGATTCTAGATTGAAGATTTAATTTTAGGTTTCTCAAGTTTAAAAACTTCAAAAGTTCTTCAAAAGTGAAGAACGAAAAAGTATCAAAAAGTCTTCTCTTATAGGTTCCCATTTACTTCGGGTTCTACATGTTTAATTTAATTTTTCTAAAAGTACGAAAAAGTACCTAAAAGTCCCCTTTTAACAGGTTCTCATTTACTCTTAATGATTAATTTCATGTTTCTAGTTTCAATATTATAGAAAATTCAAAAAGTAACTTTTGAAGATCGTAAAAGTTTCTTAGTTACATATTAAAGAAAATTCAAAAGTACCAGTTAAAAGAAGAAAAAGTACCAAAAAATTTCGTTTAACAGGAACTCATTTACTCCAGGCTCAACTTGGTTAGTTTTATGTTTCTAAGGTTCAATATTATAGAAAATTCAAAAAGTACCTTTTGAAGAACGAAAAAGTTCCAAAAAGTCACCTTTTATAGGTTCTTATTTATTGCGGGATCTACATGCTTAACTTTATGTTTCTAGGTTTAATGTTATAGAAAACTCAAAAGGTTCCTTTTGAGAAACGAAAAAAGTACCTAAATATCCCCTTTTATAGGTTCTCATTTACTCCGGGATTTTATGTTGCGAAGTTCAATATTATAGGAAATTCAAAAAGTACCTTTTGAAGAGCGAAATAGTACCAAAAAGTTCACTTTTATAGGTTCTTATTTACTTCGGTCTCTACATGCTTAATCTTTTTGTTTCTAGTTTAAATATTATAGAAAATTCAAAAAGTACCTTTTGAAGAACGAAAAAGTACCAAAAAGTCTCCTATTATAGGGCTTTAGATGCTTATTTTTTAGTTTCTTGGAAAAAGTACCAAAAATTATCCATTTACTTCAATGCATAATTTTATGTTTCTACGTTCAATATTATAGAAAATTCAAAAAGTACCTTTTGAAGAACGAAAAGTTACCAGAAGGACCCTTTTTATAGGTACTCTCTATAGTCCTTGCTACTAGAGTTGCAAATAGCAATACATTAGCATATTAATTTTTTTTTTTTTTTGACATTCTTGCCTAATTTACCACACACAATTTTCCATCCGTGATTTTGGCATTAAGAAAACAATAACATTACACTTCTTTATAAGTAACTAGTTCTTGTTGTTTCTCTGTTTTGTGTTCATAAACAAGTCAATTAAGTACAAGAACAATATTAACCATATGAAACTATATGTTGTTGTTATTTGGTTTTGTTTAATCATGCTCCAAAAATCTCATATTCGATGAAATTTTTAGAGGTTGTCTCGGATTTTTGTTCATATCTGTTATTTATGAACCGATTTTGCTGATTTTAAATAGGAAACATCTCGAAAGCATGTCAGATAGAAGTGTTGAAGAGTTGAGTCCCGTAGATATCTAGATTCTTCAGATAATAGATTTCAATAAACATACAGACAGCCTGACGGACGGACCTAACATTAACGACTCCGCTATCTATAAGGACTCGAAATATGTGTATATTCTTTAGAGAACCCTTTTATAGGATCTCTATAGTCCTTGCAACCCATTAGCATTCTAATTTTTATTATTTTTTTCCTATCCCTGCTTAATTTCCCACATACAATTTTCCATCCGTGATTTTGTCTTTAACAGAACAATAACAGAACACATCTTTATATTTAACTTGTTGGTCTTGCTCCGTTTTGTTTTTATAAACAAGAACATACTAAATACAAGAACAATATTAACCATATAAAAATGTATGTTGTTGTTGTTATTTCGTTTTGTCTAAACATGCACAAAAAATCTAAATATTTGATGAAATTTTTAGAGTTTGAATCGGGGTTTTGCTTATATCTCGGGTATTTATGGAACGATTTGGCTGATTTTTAAATAGAAAACTTCTAGAAAGCTTGTCTGACAGAATTGTGGAAGATTTGAGTCCCGTAGATATCAGGGGTCCTCAGGAAATTGATTACAACAAACATAAAGACGGACAGACAGACAGACAGACAGACAGACAGACAAACAAACAAACAGACAGACGGATTTATCTACTCCGCTATCTTTAAAGACTCGGATTATATACTTTATATTACAGAAATTGCAAACAGACTGACAAACTTATATACACCCTTCGCACCAAGGTGAAGTGTATTCAAATAAACGTGTGGCTGATATTAAAAGTAAATATTTAGATCGTTGAATTAATTTTTTTCGCAAAAAATATTTATAAAAGAATTTCTATATTGTTTAACAAATTTATATAAAAACAGTTAAAAGTTATTAAATTAAAATGCAAAAACTTAAACTGTTTAAATATTTGTATAATTTCCTTTAAAAAAAAAAGAAGTATAAAAAAAAACTTTATGACAATTTAATGTTTTTGCTATTTACTTTAATTGTTTTATTAATTGTATTTTAATTAAGTAATTAAATTTCAATTAAATGTTTAGACATGTGTATTTATTAGTAATTGTTTAAGAATGTTTATTTTCGTTAAAAAAAAAATAACCAAGAAAATTAAGGCAGGTTTTGTAAAATACTTGTTAAATGTTAAATACGTCAATAAAACATTGAAAAGATAACCCAGCAAAAGTAGAATAAAGCAAAAAAAACAGGTAGGAAAGAATAGTCGGGCATGGCCGACTATTTTACATGGACAGCTGGACAGACGGATGGATGTACGGACGGACGGACGGACGGACGGACGGATGGATGGATGGATGGATGGATGGATGGACGGATGGATGGATGGACGGACACTCAAAAAGTAATTCTGAGTCGATCGGTATACTTAAAGGTATAATACCCTCCCCACTATAGTGGTGTAGGGTATAAAAATTTAAAATTTGTTTCAGTTTTTAATTTAATTCTGATATTAAAATTTAAATTTATTTTTATAAAAATTGTTAATTGGGTTATGGTTTTGCTTAAGTATTAATATAATTATAAATGTGTGCTACATTTTGTTCCGTTCGATATTTATTTTTTTTTAATATCTGTGTCCGTACTCGTATATTCTGTGTTTTGTGGACATGTATTTAAAGTTAAAGAGAAATTATCTGTTTTTTTTAATTTAATGAATGTTTTATTTAAATGAGACATTTATGCAATTTTATTTAATGAAATATTAAAATAAACACAGAATGTTGTTTTACAGGTTTGTGTGTGTTTTTGTATGGGAATTTTATTTGAAGTTGTTTAATCGTTTATTGAAATATAATGTTTACTTTGGTATTTAAGTCAGAAAAAAAATTGGTAGCAGTTTAATTATGAGAAATGGCCCTGGGAAAGAAAAATTTAGATTTTTTGTGCATGCTTAGACAAAACGAAATAACAATAATAGCATATAGCTTCATATGTTAACTGTTGTTCTTGTACTTAGTTTGTTCTTGCTAAAATGCTAATGGATTGTTATTCTGGTTGCAAGGACTATAGAGAACCTATAACCCTATAGATAGCGAAGTCGATAATGCTATGTCTGTCTGTCTGTCTGTCTGTCTGTCTGTCTGTCTGTCTGTCTGTCTGTCTGTCTGTCTGTCTGTCTGTCTGTCTGTCTGTCTGTCAGTCTGTCTGTCTGTCTGTCTGTCTGTCTGTCTGTCTGTCTGTCTGTCCGTCAGTCAGTCAGTCAGTCAGTCTGTCTGTATATCTGTCTCTCCATCTGTATATTCATTGAAATCAACATTAAACCTTAGAAACATACAACAAAGCATGTAGAGCCCAGGCGACTTTTTCGTACTTTTTGACCTATTAACTGGTACCTATTTTTTCTTACTTCAAAAGGTACTTTTTGAATTTTTCTATAATATTGAACCTAAAAACATGAAATTAATCATTTAGAGCTCGAAGTAAATGAGAACCTGTCCAAAGGGGACTTTTAGGTACTTTTTCGTACTTTTAGAGAAATAAAATTAAGCATGTAGAACCTAAAGTAAATGGGAACCTATAAAAGGGGACTTTTTTGTTACTTTTGCGTTCTTCATCTGGTACTTTTTTAGTTTTTAAACTTAGAAACCTAAAATTTAATATTCATTATTTTATGTAGAAACATATAATCAGATATATAGGATCCAAATGGAAAGAAAATCTTTAAGAGTGAATTTTTTGGTCCTTTTTTGTATTGTTTTATAATATTAAAACTAAAAAAGGGCGAAATTAAACACGCAGCATACTGCTGGAATTAAATTTGATAAAAAGGAAGTTTTTTGGTACTTTTTTCGTCATTCAAATGATACTTTTTTGGATTTTCTGAATTATAAAAATTGGAATGAAAATTTGTTTGCAGTAAACTTTTTGGTACTTTTTCGTTTCTTTAAATGGTACTTTTTGAATCTTTTTTAAATATTAAACCTAGAAATTATATTTTATAAAAGGGAAGTTTTTCGTACTTTTTGAGTATACAAAGGGTACTTTTTTATATTCTGAATGATTGAACCTAGAATCAAGGGGAGTTTCTGGTACTTTTTTGTCATTCAAATAGTATTTTTTTGGATTTTCTGAATTATGAAAATTGAAAATTGGAATGAAAATTTGTTTGCAGTAAACTTTTTGGTACTTTTTCGTTTTTTCAAAATGGTACTTTTTGAAATATTAAACCTAGAAATTAAATTTTATAAAAGGGGAGTTTTTCGTACTTTTTCGTTATACAAAGGGTACTTTTTTATATTCTGAATTATTGAAACTAAAATCAAAGGGAGTTTCTGGTACTTTTTAGTCATTCAAATAGTACTTTTTCATTTTCTGAATTATGAAAAATGAAAATTGGAATGATAATTTGTTTGCAGTAAACTTTTTGGTACTTTTTCGTTTTTTCAAAATGGTACTTTTTGAAATATTAAACCTAGAAATTAAATTTTATAAAAGGGAAGTTTTTCGTACTTTTTCGTTATACAAAGGGTACTTTTTTATATTCTGAATTAATGAACCTAGAATCAAAGGGAGTTTCTGGTACTTTTTAGTCATTGCTATGAATGAGCTATGAAAATTGAAAATTGGAATGAACATTTTTTGCAGTAAACTTTTTGGTACTTTTTCGTTTCTTTAATTGGTACTTTTTGTATATTTTTTTAATATTAAACCTAGAAATTAAATTTTATAAAAGGGAAGTTTTTCGTACTTTTTCTTTAATCAAAGGGTACTTTTTTATTTTCTGAATTATTGAACCTAGAATCATATGTTTAGCATCCTGATCGAATGAATGTTTATAAGAGTAAACTTTTTGGTACTTTTTTTAGTATTAAACCTAGAAACATAGAATTAAATACACCGCCGCTTCTTGATTGTATGAAAAATCTATAAAAGAGGGATTTTGTGGTACTTTTTTGTTGTCCAATTAGTACTTTTTTGTGATATTTTTGTAACAAAATATGTACTGACTGTTTTATATTTTAAACACAGTAGGGTTAAGGTTTTAAGAGATTCGTCAAAGACGTATATATAACTCTTAGTTAGTTTTCTTTTCTAATTTTTTTGTTAAGTGTCTTTAAAAATGGCCTCTTCTTGTAGCCTAAAAAGGCACACCTAGAATTATTACATGACTTAGGTATGTATGTATGTACCATGAGTGTGTGTGTGTGTTTTTTTTTTAGATTTATTAAATAGTTAATTTAAAATCAACGCATAAACATAGAAATTATTACCATAAACATTTTTATGATTACACCAAACTAACACCAACCAGCCATTCATGCAGACCAACAAACATTCTTTCAAATCAATTTCATACACAATTAACTGACCTGAATTGAGGTACGAGTAATGTTGGAGAGAAAAAAAACGATAGAAAAATTGTATAAAAAAACTAAAAAAACATAAATTGTTAAAATACCTGCATAAAAATAAATATTTATCATCATTAAAGCCGAACAAAAAAACACTAATAAATTTATTTAAAGAAAATAACCTAAAAAATAAAAGTTTGAAAAAAATTTTAGAAAATTATTTAAAGCAATAAAGTGTTACTTTAATGTTAAGTTATTAAAAGATATTTAAATACTTCAAAATCTATTAAGAATTTTTTCTAGTTTTAAAATTAAAAAAGCTCTAAAGTGCATTTATCTCGACCTATGGCTATGTATGTAAATTAAGGTGTTTTAACATTCTTATTACACCGATCATTCTCGTTCGCTTTAAAACTTACACACTTGCTTTTTTTATATATTTTAACCATAACAAATTATCCGCATTCCTAAGCAAAAACACAAACACATTAATTATAAATAAAATAAGCAAATAAAAGAGTTTTTTTTTTGTGTAAAGCCTTTAAGACAACAGCAACAACCAGCTTTGTAATAAATAATAATACAACAACTCTCAAATACAATGTGCAAATAAACTGAAATGTGAATTTAATAAAAAAAAATTATATTTAATTACCATAAATAATAATATAAACAGCTTTTAAGGGTATTGCAACAAAAATGTGTGTGTTTTTTTAGGGGAAAACATACAAAAAATAAAATAAATGTGTTAAAAGAATTTTAAAAATGTTTTAATTCAATACGCAAGACAATAATTTAATTAAATGTTTTATCAACAAGCTGGAACAAATAAACATGATTGTGGCAAACATGTTCTAATCCTTAACTTTATGATTTTAGTCTAAACATATTATGGTTATTGTAAGTAATAAAATATCATATTATAATATTGTTACACATGATCATATTATGATCAAATGTGATCATTATTTCTTTTAAGATTATGTAAGCGGTGTAGACTATGGATTAATCTATGGACTGGTCTTAGGACTAATCTATGGACCAGTCTATAGACTAGACTATTAATTATTGCTTGAATGCTCAAAAGGATAGTGTATTGATCGGTCTATATGCTAGACTTATCTATTGTATAATATATAGTTTAGTCCATTGTCTAGTCTATTGTCCAGACTATTGACTATTCTATTATCTAGTCTATTGTCTAGGCTATTGACTAGTCTATTGACTTGGCAATTGATTAGACTATAGACTAGTCTGTTGACTAGACTATAGACTAGTCTATTGACTAGACTATAGACTAGTCTATTGACTAGACTATAGACTAGTCTATTGGCTAGACTATAGACTAGTCTATTGGCTAGACTATAGACTAGTCTATTGACTAGACTATAGACTAGTCTATTGACTAGACTATAGACTAGTCTATTGACTAGACTATAGACTAGTCTATTGACTAGACTATAGACTAGTCTATTGACTGGACTATAGACTAGTCTATTGACTAGACCATAGACTAGTCTATTGCCTAGACTATAGAATATTCTATTGGCTAGACTACAGACTAGTCTGTTGACTAGACTACAGACTAGTATATTGACTAGATTATAGACTAGTCTATTAACTAGGCTATTGACTAGTCTATTGACTAGACTATAGACTAGTCTATTGACTAATCTGTTATCTAATCTTTTGTCTAACCAATTGACTAATCTATTGGCTAGTCTATTGTCTAGTCTATTAATTAGTCTATTGACCAGTCTATTGTCTAGCCTATTGTCTAGTCTAGTCTATTGACCAGTCTTTTGACTAATCTATTGACAAGTCTTTTGACTATTCCATTGACTAGTCAATTGACTCTTCTGTTCTAGTCTGTTGACTATTCTATTGACTAGTCTGTTGACTAGTCTATTAACTAGTCTGTTGCCTAATCTATTGTCCATTCTATTGACTATACTATTGACTAGTCTGTATATGCTTGGAATGTCAAATATTTCCATTGAATAAAAAAGTCTATTGACTAGTCTATAGTTCAGTCTATTGACTAGACTATAGACTAGTCTATTGACAAGACTATAGACTATTATCTAATCTTTTGTTTAACCAATTGACTAATCTATTGGCTACTCTATTGTCTAGTCTATTAATTAGTCTATTGACTATTCTATTGCCTAGTCTATTGTCTAGCCTATTGTATAGTCTATCGTGTAGTCTATTGACTAGTGTGCATATAGTCTACTGACTAGTTTATTGATTAGTCTATTGACTAGTCTATTGACTAGTCTATTGACTAGTCTGTTGACCAGTCTTTAACTAGTCTATTGCCTAATCTATTGTCCAGTCTATTGACTATACTGTTGACTAATCTGTCAACTAATCTATAAAATAGTTTATTGACTAATCTGTTGACTAGTCTATTGACTAGTCTATTGTATAGTCTATTGTCTAGTCTATTGTCTAGTCTATTGTCTAGACTACAGACTAGTATATTGACTAGATTATAGACTAGTCTATTAACTAGGCTATTGACTAGTCTATTGACTAGACTATAGACTAGTCTATTGACTAATCTGTTATCTAATCTTTTGTCTAACCAATTGACTAATCTATTGCTTAGTCTATTGCCTAGTCTGTTGTCTATTGACTAGTCTATTGAGTAGTCTATTGATTAGTCCGTTGTTTAGTCTATTGACTAGTCTAGTGCCTAGTCTGTTGACTAGTCTATTGACTAGTCTGTTTACTAGTCTAGTGCCTAGTCTATTGACTAGCCTGTTGACTAGTCTATTGACTAGTCTATTGACTAGTCTGTTGACTAGTCTAATGACTAGTCTGTTGAGTAGTCTATTGACTAGTCTATTGACTAGTCTGTTGACTAGTCTAATGACTAGTCTGTTGACTAGTCTGTTGACTAGTCTAATGACTAGTCTGTTGACTAGTCTAATGACTAGTCTGTTGACTAGTCTATTGACTAGTGTATTAACTAGTCTATTGACTAGTCTGTTGACTAGTCTATTGTCTAGTCTACTGCCTAGTCTATAGTCTAGTTTGTTGACTAGACAATTGACTAGTATATTGACTACTAGATTGACTTTTGTCAACTCTATTGACTAGTCTATTGACGACTCTATTAAATCTATTAGTCTATTGACTAGTCTATGAACAGGTTTTTCGATTAGTCTCAGGTCAAATCTAATATCCACTCAACTAGATTTCGGTTCCTCTGCCTAAAATACCTAGACGGCTGTCACAACTGTCTGGAAATCCTCTCAAATTGGCACCATATTCTTGTTCAGCACAAAAAAAATCTAAAGTTACTAATTTATCAATTGTTTAACAATAATGAGCTAATGTAAAATATATTAAACTATAAAATACTTAACATTCTGTTGCAGCTATTAAAAACAATTGTCAAATGTCTATCAATTAACAAAATAAAATCTTTTAAATGCTAATTAATATGCTGGAAATCCAGCCAATAGAAATAACTAACATCAGCAGGAAACATAAAGTGTAGTATTTGTAAACGTTATACTTTTAGAAACTTCAAAAAAAAATAAACTGGGTGGCAGCTTTCGCTCAAAATTCCTTTAAAAAAGAAGAGGGTTGGTAAAAAGATTATTAATTATTGTATGACTTAAAAACATAAAAATACCGGCACGCATTTTATGGTTTATTTATTTATATAAAAAATACCATAATTTTTTTTAAATTAAATTTTTATTAATTATTAAAACATATACATAATCACTTAAGTATGTAAGTATCTGTGTGTATATAACATAAATGATTTATTCAAACACGTTGCTGCTGATCAATCACAGTTTTGTAATAATAATTTTTCCAATAATTTCAAATTAATTTGCATAAATTGTACAAGTATTTGGCTGATTGTTTAACTATTTGCTGGGTTATGTTAAAAATCTAAACACTTGCTATTCAGAGGAATTTACTGCTAAATATGTATGTGTGTTTGTTTGTTTGACTATATTTCAATTGACAATTTGTTTTGATTTATTATATTTCCAATTAAAATTGCGGTTTTTTTTTTTTGTTAAAAATTCAAAACGGCGCTTTAAGTGATTTTTCTGTAAAATATCTGTGGCCAACTATGCTAATAATAAATTAGCTTTTAGCAACAATAGCAAATCAAACAGCAAAAATAGCTAAATGACTAAATTTTTATTTACAATAATAAATTTATTTATTTGTGTGTTGTTGTTTTTTTTTTTTTATTTAACATTATTTGATTTGAAATTCTAACAACACACACACACCCTTTTCCCAATCATAAATATTCAATGCGAAATTGTTGGCAAAAAAACTTCGAACGTAAATTTTTCTCTATATGCTTGGAATGTCAAATATTTATAAAATATTTCCATTGAATAAAAAAGTACTATATTATAAAAAAATTGTTTAATTTAAAAAGCCGGATGCAATTTCTTACTAAAAAAAAATTACAATTACAAATATCTGGTTGCCAGCTTTATTACTCTATAAATAAAAAGGTGAGATTTGTTTTCAAATAGAACTTCAATTTATGTTATTTTTTCTAAAATTTTAATATATAATATTATAGCCGCATTAGAATCTTTTCTGTTAAAGAATGTTGAATCATTAAAACTGCAAAATAAACATATTTATTACCAGATAATATGAGAGGCGGACGGACGCATGGTTAGTTGGATGGACGGACATTCTCTTGTGAATCATAAATTGTTTATGTTAATATTGTGTTTGCTTCAATTAAAGTCCAATAACAACAAAATTTATATATGTAATAAATTTGTTAACACCAAAACAAAATCTCTTAATGATTCTTTGCAATGTAACCAACTTTTGCCCAACTACACTCAACGACGAAAAATTGTTAGTTGTTAAAAAATGTTGAAAATTTTCTAGACAGCATAAGCTATTTCATTCACTAGTCCATGGACTAGTTTATAGACTTGTCCATAGACTAGTTCATAGACTAGTCCATAGACTAGCCCATAGACTAGTTTATAGACTAGTCCGCAAATTAGTTCATAGTCTTGTCCATAGATTAGTCCATAGACTAGTTTACAGACTAGTCTATATTATAGTCTAGTCTATAGTATAGTCTATAGCCTACCCTATAGTATAGTCTATAGTCTAGTCTATAGTCTAGTCTATAGTCTAGTCTATAGTCTAGTCTATAGTCTAGTCTATAGTCTAGTCTATAGTCTAGTCTATAGTCTAGTCTATAGTCTAGTCTATAGTCTAGTCTATAGTCTAGTCTATAGTCTAGTCTATAGTCTAGTCTATAGTCTAGTCTATAGTCTAGTCTATAGTCTAGTCTATAGTCTAGTCTATAGTCTAGTCTAGTCTAGTCTATAGTCTATAGTCTAGTCTATAGTCTAGTCTATAGTCTAGTCTATAGTCTAGTCTATAGTTAGTCTATAGTCTAGTCTATAGTCTATCTAGTCTAGTCTATAGTCTAGTCTATAGTCTAGTCTATAGTCTAGTCTATAGTCTAGTCTATAGTCTAGTCTATAGTCTAGTCTATAGTCTAGTCTATAGTCTAGTCTATAGTCTAGTCTATAGTCTAGTCTATAGTCTAGTCTATAGTCTAGTCTATAGTCTAGTCTAGTCGGTCTATAGTCTAGTCTATAGTCTAGTCTATAGTCTAGTCTATAGTCTAGTCTATAGTCTAGTCTATAGTCTAGTCTATTCTAGTCTATGTCTAGTCTATAGTCTAGTCTATAGTCTAGTCTATAGTCTAGTCTATAGTCTAGTCTATAGTCTAGTCTATAGTCTAGTCTATAGTCTAGTCTAAGTCTAGTCTAGTCTATAGTCTAGTCTATAGTCTAGTCTATAGTCTAGTCTATAGTCTAGTCTATAGTCTAGTCTATAGTCTAGTCTAGTCTACTAGTCTATAGTCTAGTCTATAGTCTAGTCTATAGTCTAGTCTATAGTCTAGTCTATAGTCTAGTCTATAGTCTAGTCTATAGTCTAGTCTATAGTCTAGTCTATAGTCTAGTCTATAGTCTAGTCTATAGTCTAGTCTATAGTCTAGTCTATAGTCTAGTCTATAGTCTAGTCTATAGTCTAGTCTATAGTCTAGTCTATAGTCTAGTCTATAGTCTAGTCTATAGTCTAGTCTATAGTCTAGTCTATAGTCTAGTCTATAGTCTAGTCTATAGTCTAGTCTATAGTCTAGTCTATAGTCTAGTCTATAGTCTAGTCTATAGTCTAGTCTATAGTCTAGTCTATAGTCTAGTCTATAGTCTAGTCTATAGTCTAGTCTATAGTCTAGTCTATAGTCTAGTCTATAGTCTAGTCTATAGTCTAGTCTATAGTCTAGTCTATAGTCTAGTCTATAGTCTAGTCTATAGTCTAGTCTATAGTCTAGTCTATAGTCTAGTCTATAGTCTATAGCTAGTCTATAGTCTAGTCTATAGTCTAGTCTATAGTCTAGTCTATAGTCTAGTCTATAGTCTAGTCTATAGTCTAGTCTATAGTCTAGTCTATAGTCCTAGTCTATAGTCTAGTCTATAGTCCTAGTCTATAGTCTAGTCTATAGTCTAGTCTATAGTCTAGTCTATAGTCTAGTCTATAGTCTAGTCTATAGTCTAGTCTATAGTCTAGTCTATAGTCTAGTCTATAGTCTAGTCTATAGTCTAGTCTATAGTATAGTCTATAGTCTAATCTATAGTCTAGTCTATAGTATAGTCTATAGTCTAGTCTATAGTCTAGTCTATAGTATAGTCTATAGTCTAGTCTATAGTCTAGTCCTATAGTCTAGTCTATAGTCTAGTCTATAGTCTAGTCTATAGTCTAGTCTATAGTCTAGTCTATAGTCTAGTCTATAGTCTAGTCTATAGTCTAGTCCTATAGTCTAGTCTATATCTAGTCTATAGTCTAGTCTATAGTCTAGTATATAGTATAGTCTATAGTATAGTCTATAGTATTGTCTATAGTATAGTCTGTAGTCTAGCCTGTAGTCTAGTCTGTAGTCTAGTCTGTAGTCTATTCTGTAGTCTAGTCTGTAATCTAGTCTATAGTCCAGAGACTAGTCCAGAAAATGATCAATAGATTTGTCAATGCATTAGCCCATAAACAATTCAATGGAATAGTCAATAGACCAGTTCCATAGACTAGTAGACTTAAAGGGCAAGTTCGTATATTAGTCCATAAACTAATGGAATAGTTTACAGACTTGTCACCATTAGACTAATCACCATCCGTTGATAAGACAAGAGTATTGACAACAGACAAGTCATTGGTTTGGACCATAGACTAGATTTTAATCTAGTCCACAGACTAGTCCTTATAAAAGTCCATATACTAGTCCTTAGGTAGGTTACTCCCTATAACACTTGTACCTGCAAGGAACTCTGACTTTGCAAACTCTATTAAAGTCCATGTTTAAGGTTATATAGTTGATTCAAGATTGAGAGCAGTAGACTTAAAATCTTAAATTATAGAGTTGTCAATAGACTACTCCCTACACAGTCTATACCATAGATTAAACAGTAAACTAGTCCGATTTTTGTCGTAGCCTGTATTTGTACTTTGAAATTCCTTTAGTTACATTTACAAGTAGTAAAGTTTTGATGAAGTTATAGCATACCAAACCCGGCTATGATATTTATTACAGATTGGTTCTTATTTTCTATATAACATTATATTATTTCTCTTTTAAATATATATTTTTTTCTATTTCAATTTTAATGCATTTGAAAGTGGTAAAACGGGATTTTTAAGAATTAGTAAAATAATAAAGAATAAAAAAAGAACAATATTAAGAATTAAGAAAAATAAAAATAAATTACTACAAGTGTTTACGATAAGTGGTTTTAGCTATTTATCTAACTATATCTTGTACCTGTTGTAGCCATTCATATGTATATGTATGTATATGTTTATAGCTACAGCTAGACCCCCTCCTCAAACTAAAGGTAGTGTGTACTGCAGGTTGTTGTCTTCGGGGTCTGTTATTGAAGCCAACAACAGAGATTTGTTGCTAACAATGTTTTTAGTAGTTTTATAGATATTTTTTATAATATATTGTAGCAGCAATAGTTGTTAATTGTACTACTACTACTACTACCAGCTACTATGAGAATATTTTTTATTAACAAATAAATATTTCAAGTATTTCTTAAGTTTAGTGTTGAGACTTTTTAAAAAAATTTAGTTTTTTTATAGATTTTTATTTATATTTTTTGATTAGCAACTGTCAAGTAATTAATAGTCTTGCTAGCAATAAAATTAATTAAACTTTTGCTAAAATAAAATTCAACAAATTTAAGATCGATAAACAATTGCATTAAATAAAAATTTACAAAAATAAAAAAAATTGTTCTTAATTTAAATTGTTTGCAAAAAAATCTAATTTCTCAAAACCGACAAGAAAACTTTATTATTTTAAGAATTATTTTTTTTCTCTATATTTTAATTACCGCCTAAACTCAAACAATTTGTATTTTTTGTTGTTTCTAAAGCCAAATGTCAATGCCAAGGTTAATGTAATTAAAATTGTAGCTCAGTTAAACCAAAAAAAAAACTCAAATAAAAGAATTTTATATTTAAAATACTCTCATACTCTCAGTATTTTGAAACTATAAATTATATAGAAATATAAAAATCATTTACAAAATAATTGTCTATGACATTTAAACAAAATATACACAATTTAAAAACATATAAAATTTGTTTTAGATTTTATTTTGAGATTTTTTTTATGTGTGTGTGTGTATGTTTTGTAGATGTTTTAAGTTTCTTTTTAATGGCTCATTAATAAATGACAATTATGTGGTTTTTTATAACAAAGAATTAATTGTTTAAAATTAATTTTCGAATTAGAATAGAATGGACTTTAATGTAGTCTCTAGTGCGGACTATAGTCTGGTTTATAATCTGGGCTATAAACTCGACTATATTCTATTCTCTAATATATAGCCTAGTCTATAGTCTAGTCTAGAGTCGAATCTATAGTCGAGTCAAGAGTCGAATTTAGAGTCGAGTCTAGAATCAAGTCTATAGTCGACTCTAGATTCGAGTCTATAGTCGAGTCTATCGTCGCTTCTAGACTCTAGAGTCGAGTATAGACTCGACTCTAGAGTCGAATCTATAGTCGAGTGTATGGTTGAGTCTATAGTCTAGTCTATAGTCTAGTCTATAGTCTAGTCTATAGTCTAGTCTATAGTCTAGTCTATAGTCTAGTCTATAGTCTAGTCTATAGTCTAGTCTATAGTCTAGTCTATAGTCTAGTCTATAATCTAGTCTATAGTCTAGTCTATAGTCTAGTCTATAGTCTAGTCTATAGTCTAGTCTATAGTCTAGTCTATAGTCTAGTCTATAGTCTAGTCTAGTCTATAGTCTAGTCTAGTCATTAGTCTAGTCATTAGTCTAGTCATTAGTCTAGTCATTAGTCTAGTCTATAGTATAGTCTATAGTCTAGTCTATAGTCTAGTCTATAGTCTAGTCTATAGTCTAGTCTAGTCATTAGTCTAGTCATTAGTCTAGTCTATAGTCTAGTCTATAGTCTAGTCTAGCCTATAGTCTAGCCTATAGTCTAGTCTATAGTCTAGTCTATAGTCTAGTCTATAGTCTAGTCTATAGTCTAGCCTATAGTCTAGTCTATAGTCTAGTCTATAGTCTAGTCTATAGTCTAGTCTATAGTCTAGTCTATAGTCTAGTCTATAGTCTAATCTATAGTCTAGTCTATAGTCTAGTCTATAGTTTAGTCTATAGTCTAGTCTATAGTCTAGTCTATAGTTTAGTCTATAGTCTAGTCTATAGTCTAGTCTATAGTCTAGTCTATAGTCTAGTCTATAGTCTAGTCTATAGTCTAGTCTATAGTCTAGTCTATAGTCTAGTCTATAGTCTAGTCTATAGTCTAGTCTATAGTCTAGTCTATAGTCTAGTCTATAGTCTAGTCTATAGTCTAGTCTATAGTCTAGTCTATAGTCTAGCCTATAGTCTAGCTATAGTCTATAGTCTAGTCTATAGTCTAGTCTATAGTCTAGTCTATAGTCTAGTCTATAGTCTAGTCTATAGTCTAGTCTATAGTCTAGTCTATAGTCTAGTCTATAGTCTAGTCTATAGTCTAGTCTATAGTCTAGTCTATAGTCTAGTCTATAGTCTAGTCTATAGTCTAGTCTATAGTCTAGTCTAGTCTAGTCTATAGTCTAGTCTATAGTCTAGTCTATAGTCTAGTCTATAGTCTAGTCTATAGTCTAGTCTATAGTCTAGTCTATAGTCTAGTCTATAGTCTAGTCTATAGTCTAGTCTATAGTCTAGTCTATAGTCTAGTCTATAGTCTAGTCTATAGTCTAGTCTATAGTCTAGTCTATAGTCTAGTCTATAGTCTAGTCTATAGTCTAGTCTATAGTCTAGTCTATAGTCTAGTCTATAGTCTAGTCTATAGTCTAGTCTATAGTCTAGTCTATAGTCTAGTCTATAGTCTAGTCTATAGTCTAGTCTATAGTCTAGTCTATAGTCTAGTCTATAGTCTAGTCTATAGTCTAGTCTATAGTCTAGTCTATAGTCTAGTCTATAGTCTAGTCTATAGTCTAGTCTATAGTCTAGTCTATAGTCTAGTCTATAGTCTAGTCTATAGTCTAGTCTATAGTCTAGCTATAGTCTAGTCTATAGTCTAGTCTATAGTCTAGTCTATAGTCTAGTCTATAGTCTAGTCTATAGTCTAGTCTATAGTCTAGTCTATAGTCTAGTCTATAGTCTAGTCTATAGTCTAGTCTATAGTCTAGTCTATAGTCTAGTCTATAGTCTAGTCTATAGTCTAGTCTATAGTCTAGTCTATAGTCTAGTCTATAGTCTAGTCTATAGTCTAGTCTATAGTCTAGTCTATAGTCTAGTCTATAGTCTAGTCTATAGTCTAGTCTATAGTCTAGTCTATAGTCTAGTCTATAGTCTAGTCTATAGTCTAGTCTATAGTCTAGTCTATAGTCTAGTCTATAGTCTAGTCTATAGTCTAGTCTATAGTCTAGTCTATAGTCTAGTCTATAGTTAGTCTATAGTCTAGTCTATAGTCTAGTCTATAGTCTAGTCTATAGTCTAGTCTATAGTCTAGTCTATAGTCTAGTCTATAGTCTAGTCTATAGTCTAGTCTATAGTCTAGTCTATAGTCTAGTCTATAGTCTAGTCTATAGTCTAGTCTATAGTCTAGTCTATAGTCTAGTCTATAGTCTAGTCTATAGTCTAGTCTATAGTCTAGTCTATAGTCTAGTCTATAGTCTAGTCTATAGTCTAGTCTATAGTCTAGTCTATAGTCTAGTCTATAGTCTAGTCTATAGTCTAGTCTATAGTCTAGTCTATAGTCTAGTCTATAGTCTAGTCTATAGTCTAGTCTATAGTCTAGTCTATAGTCTAGTCTATAGTCTAGTCTATAGTCTAGTCTATAGTCTAGTCTATAGTCTAGTCTATAGTCTAGTCTATAGTCTAGTCTATAGTCTAGTCTTTAGTCTAGTCTATAGTCTAGTCTATAGTCTAGTCTATAGTCTAGTCCATAGTCTAGTCCATAGTCTAGTCTATAGTCTAGTCTATAGTCTAGTCTATAGTCTAGTCTATAGTCTAGTCTATAGTCTAGTCTATAGTCTATAGTCTAGTCTATAGTCTAGTCTATAGTCTAGTCTATAGTCTAGTCTATAGTCTAGTCTATAGTCTAGTCTATAGTCTAGTCTATAGTCTAGTCTATAGTCTAGTCTATAGTCTAGTCTATAGTCTAGTCTATAGTCTAGTCTATAGTCTAGTCTATAGTCTAGTCTATAGTCTAGTCTATAGTCTAGTCTATAGTCTAGTCTATAGTCTAGTCTATAGTCTAGTCTATAGTCTAGTCTATAGTCTAGTCTATAGTCTAGTCTATAGTCTAGTCTATAGTCTAGTCTATAGTCTAGTCTATAGTCTAGTCTATAGTCTAGTCTATAGTCTAGTCTATAGTCTAGTCTATAGTCTAGTCTATAGTCTAGTCTATAGTCTAGTCTATAGTCTAGTCTATAGTCTAGTCTATAGTCTGAACTATAGTCTGTTCTATAAAAAAATTTATATTTTAAAAATTACAGAATAAATAAAATTTCTAAATATAAGAAACTTTATAAATTTTAAACGAATTAATTCTTTCAATTCTATTTTCCCATTATAACAAATAAATTCTATACCAAAAAAATACTGGTTTTTATGAAAACAATTTTTTCTTCGTTATTTTCAGACAAATTTAAATTAAGAGAGATTATCATGTAATTACAGTAACTCAGGCATGACATGTCAATCTAAATTTATATTTAAAAAAAATAATAATAAAAAAACTGAAACAACAATAAAATTAAACTGATCTAAACTGAGCTGTCTTTCTAAATAATTTGTATCATATTTCTTTTTTTTATCATTTTTTTCTTTCTTAATAATCCAGTCAGCAGAGGGTTAAGGCGGGTGTAGGGTACGTATGTTTGCATTAGTGTTGGTGTGTGTGAGCTGATGACGATCAAGCCAACAACAACTAAGTTGTGGTGGAGTGACTGACTGCATGAGTATGTTGTTGATTGTCATCATATAATGAAACAATAAAATAAAATTAAACAAAAAATAATAACAACGAAATGAAAACAAAAAAAACATATTGTTTATACGACCTGTTGATTAAACGTGTAGGAATTTCAAGATCATTAAATTTAACATGTTGAATTATTTGCTAAAATAGTTTAATGAAAATATAAAAAATTAAAAAAAAACTACGAGTAAGTGAGAAAATTATGACAAAAAGGTCAAGGGTATATTTACGTATGTAAAATACTTACAATAGTAATTATAATAATAAAAATGCATTTAATAGTTTTAAAATTATTTAAGCAAACTTTTGTATTTAGTTGTTATTTTAGAATTAATGAATGGAGAGGTAATATTTTAAAGATTTTTTAAAAATAGACTACAGTACAGTCCAGACTATAGGCTAGACTACAGTCTAGTCCAGACCAGACTATACATAGGCTAGTCTATAGTTTAGTCTGCAGAATAGTTTTATAGTCTACTTATAGTCTAGTTTATAGTCTAGACTATAGTCTAGTTTATAGTCTAGTCTATAGTCTAGTATGTAGAATATAGTCTAGTCCGTAGATTAGTCTATAGTCTAGTCTATAGTCTAGCTTATATTCTAGTTTATTGTCTAGTCTATAGTCTAGTTTATAGTATAGTCTGTAGACTATACTATAGATTAGACTATAGATTATACTATAAACTAGACTATAGACTAGACAATAAACTAGAATATAAGCTAGACTATAGACTAGACTATAGACTAATCTACGGACTAGACTATATTCTACATACTAGACTATAGACTAGACTATAAACTAGTATAGCCTATAGTCTAGTTTATAGTATAATCTATAGTCTAGTCTATAGTCTAGTCTATAGTCTAGTCTATAATCTAGTCTATAGTCTAGTCTATAGTCTAGTCTATAGTCTAGTCTATAGTCTAGTCTATAGTCTAGTCTATAGTCTAGTCTATAGTCTAGTCTATAGTCTAGTCTATAGTCTAGTCTATAGTCTAGTCTATAGTCTAGTCTATAGTCTAGTCTATAGTCTAGTCTATAGCTAGTTAGCTCTAGTCTATAGTCTAGTCTATAGTCTAGTCTATAGTCTAGTCTATAGTCTAGTCTATAGTCTAGTCTATAGTCTAGTCTATAGTCTAGTCTATAGCCTAGTCTATAGTCTAGTCTATAGTCTAGTCTATAGTCTAGCTATAGTCTAGTCTATAGTCTAGTCTATAGTCTAGTCTATAGTCTAGTCTATAGTCTAGTCTATAGTCTAGTCTATAGTCTAGTCTATAGTCTAGTCTATAGTCTAGTCTATAGTCTAGTCTATAGTCTAGTCTATAGTCTAGTCTATAGTCTAGTCTATAGTCTAGTCTATAGTCTAGTCTATAGTCTAGTCTATAGTCTAGTCTATAGTCTAGTCTATAGTCTAGTCTGTCTATAGTCTAGTCTATAGTCTAGTCTATAGTCTAGTCTATAGTCTAGTCTATAGTCTAGTCTATAGTCTAGTCTATAGTCTAGTCTATAGTCTAGTCTATAGTCTAGTCTATAGTCTAGTCTATAGTCTAGTCTATAGTCTAGTCTATAGTCTAGTCTATAGTCTAGTCTATAGTCTAGTCTATAGTCTAGTCTATAGTCTAGTCTATAGTCTAGTCTATAGTCTAGTCTATAGTCTAGTCTATAGTCTAGTCTATAGTCTAGTCTATAGTCTAGTCTATAGTCTAGTCTATAGTCTAGTCTATAGTCTAGTCTATAGTCTAGTCTATAGTCTAGTCTATAGTCTAGTCTATAGTCTAGTCTATAGTCTAGTCTATAGTCTAGTCTATAGTCTAGTCTATAGTCTAATCTATAGTCTAGTCTATAGTCTAGTCTATGGTCTAGTCTATAGTCTAGTCTATAGTCTAGTCTATAATCTAGTCTATAGTCTATTCTACAGTCTAGTGTATAGTCTAGTCTATAGTCTAGTCTATAGTCTAGTCTATAGTTTAGTCTATAATCTAGTCTATAGTCTAGTCAATAGTCTAGTCCATAGTCTAGTCTATAGTCTAGTCTATAGTCTAGTCTATAGTCTGGTCTATAGTCTAGTCTCTAGTCTAGTCTATAGTCTAGTCTATAGTCTAGTCTATAGTCTAGTCTATAGTCTAGTCTATAGTCTGGTCTATAGTCTAGTCTATAGTCTAGTCTATAGTCTAGTCTATAGTCTAGTCTATAGTCTAGTCTATAGTCTAGTCTATAGTCTAGTCTATAGTCTAGTCTATAGTCTAGTCTATAGTCTAGTCTATAGTCTAGTCTATAGTTTAGTCTGTAGTCTAGTCTATAGTCTAGTCTATAGTCTAGTCTATAGTCTAGTCTATAGTTTAGTCTATAGTCTAGTCTATAGTCTAGTCTATAGTTTAGTCTATAGTCTAGTCTATAGTCTAGTCTATAGTCTAGTCTATAGTTTAGTCTATAGTCTAGTCTATAGTCTAGTCTAGTCTAGTCTATAGTCTAGTCTATAGTCTAGTCTATAGTCTAGTCTATAGTCTAGTCTATAGTCTAGTCTATAGTCTAGTCTATAGTCTAGTCTATAGTCTAGTCTATAGTCTAGTCTATAGTCTAGTCTATAGTCTAGTCTATAGTCTAGTCTATAGTCTAGTCTATAGTCTAGTCTATAGTCTAGTCTATAGTCTAGTCTATAGTCTAGTCTATAGTCTAGTCTATAGTCTAGTCTATAGTCTAGTCTATAGTCTAGTCTATAGTCTAGTCTATAGTCTAGTCTATAGTCTAGTCTATAGTCTAGTCTATAGTCTAGTCTATAGTCTAGTCTATAGTCTAGTCTATAGTCTAGTCTATAGTCTAGTCTATAGTCTAGTCTATAGTCTAGTCTATAGTCTAGTCTATAGTCTAGTCTATAGTCTAGTCTATAGTCTAGTCTATAGTCTAGTCTATAGTCTAGTCTATAGTCTAGTCTATAGTCTAGTCTATAGTCTAGTCTATAGTCTAGTCTATAGTCTAGTCTATAGTCTAGTCTATAGTCTAGTCTATAGTCTAGTCTATAGTCTAGTCTATAGTCTAGTCTATAGTCCAGTCTAAATTATTTCTGCAAATTTTATATAATTTCCTTTCTAGTGATATATAATTCACTTTTATGTTATTAAATCTTTTAGCAGAAGTTTATATTGAAAACAATTTAATTGAAAGCTAAATTATTCCATTTCAAAATTCTGAAAACAGATTGAATTTCAAGCTAAAAAAATAAATAAAACTGTTTAAATATTTATGACAATTATTTGAAATCGTTTAAATAAAATCATTTAAATTGTTTTTGACTTAAAATATTTTCCATTTAAAAGAGGGTGTGGCAAAAAATGTTTCGCATTCTATAAACAGCATATAAATTATTTTATAGAACAACAAATTTAAGAAATATTTTATTAAAATTATTTTGTACGAATATAGCACCCACTCTAAAATAAAATTTAAAATTCATTTAAAATTTAATTTCAAAGAAAAAATATATATATTTTTTAACAAACTATGTCATTTAAAATTATTTATTAACTTGTTAATTGTTTAAATAAAATACAGCACAAACAAAAAAGGTGACAATTTGTGACACAAAATAAAATAATGCATATTTAACGATTTATTTTTTGCATATTTTTTTACACAATAGAAAATAATTATACACTTGTTTATGGAGCCTTTAATAAATTTACAAAGTACAAAGTGTGATAATTAAATTGAAAATAATAAATAACTTTGAAATAATAAAAAAAAAACGTAGAAAAAAAATTTGTGCCAAATAAGAAGCAGAAAAAAAATTGCTTTATTTTTATATCACCATAAAAAAAACTTAAAGCAATAAATACCAAAACAGCAATTTTGAATTTTTTTATTTAATTTCTTACGTTTTTATGACAATAATTGAAATTAATCAAAATAACAACAAAAACTTGGTCAACAAATATATTATGATATAAAAATTTTTGTGACACTTTAGAATAGAATTTAAGGCTGAAATTGAGTTAATTAAAGGGGAAGTACACAAATTATATATCAATAGATAGCAAACAGTAAGTACTATTCGAAAATGTTTAAAACATTTATTAATTAAACAATTTTTAAAAGACTTTTGTTGAACGAACACAAAAAAGTGAAAACTTTTTGGAGTAATTTAAAGTTTTCAGTTCTTTAATTTTACAAAAAATAAGGTTACAAAAATAAATTATATATCATTTGAAAGGTAATAAAGTAAGCTTTTCAGAAATGTATAAATTTTTTTATAGTTTTATAAAACGTAAAAGACTTTTGTGAAAAGACTACAAGAATATGAAATATTTAAAAAAAAATAATTTACTACGTAATGTTACGTTTCCACTTAGTTTATTTTACTGTTGGTAAATGAAATATAGTTGAATTGTATATATTTGAAAAGGTAATAGTGTCTACTTTTCAAAAATGTATAAATTATTTATTTACTTAACCAGTCTTGAAAGACTTTTGTTTAAAGAACACAAAAAAGCTAAAAATTTTTCAAAGTAAATCAAAGTTTTCAGTTCTTGTATTTTACAAAACATAAAGAACAAATAGTAAAATTATATATCATTTGAAAGGTAATAATGTAAGCTTTTCAAAAATATATAAAATGTTTAACTTTTACATAAAACGTAAAAGACTTTTGTAAAAAGAACACAAGAATATGAAATATCTAAAACATTTTTTACTACGTAATGTTAAGTTTCTACTTAGGTTATTTTACTGTTGATAAATGAAACATAGTTAAATTGTATATTATTAAAAAGGAAATAGTGTGTACTTTTCAAAAATGTATAAAACATTTCTTTATTTAACAATTCTTTAAAGACTTTTGTTTAAAAAACACAAAAAAGTGAAAAAATTTTCCGAGTTATTCAAAGTTTTCAGTTCTTTAATGCACATAAAATAAAGAAAAAGTAGTTAAATCATATATCACCTGAAAGGTAATAAACTAAGCTTTTTAAGAATGTATAATATTTTTAATAATTTTATAAAACCTTTAACACTTCACAGTAAACTTTTGTTTAAAGAACACAAAAAAGTAAAATATTTTTTGAGCTATTTAAAGTTTTAAGTTGTTTTATTTTACATAAAATAAAAAACAAAGAGGAAATTATATATCATTTGAAAGGTAATAAAGTAAGCTTTTCAGAAATGTATACATTTTTTTATAATTTTATAAAACGTAAAAGACTTTTGTAAAAAGACTACAAGAATATGAAATATTTAAAAAAGATTTTTACTACGCAATGTTACGTTTCCTTTTAGTTTATTTTACAGCTGGTAAATGAAATATAGTTAAATTGTATATCATTAAAAAGGAAATAGTGTGTACTTTTCAAAAATGTATAAAACATTTCTTTATTTAACAATTCTTTAAAGACTTTTGTTTAAAAAACATAAAAAAGTGACAAATTTTTCGGAGTAATTCAAAGTATTCAGGTCTATAATTTTACATAAAATAAAGACCAAACAGTAAAATAATATATCATTTGAGAGGTCATAAAGTAAGCTTTTCAAAAATATATAAAATGTTTAACTTTTACATAAAACGTAAAAGACTTTTGTAAAAAGAACACAAGAATATGAAATATCTAAAACATTTTTTACAACGTAATGTTAAGTTTCTACTTAGGTTATTTTACTGTTGATAAATGAAACATATTTAAAATGTATATCATTAAAAGGGAAATAATGTGTACTTTTCAAAAATGTATAAAACATTTCTTTATGTAACAATTCTTTAAAGACTTTTGTTTAAAAACACAAAAAAGTGAAAAATTTTTCAGAGTAATTCAAAGTTTTCAGTTCTTTAATTACACATAAAATAAAGATAAACTAGATAAATTATATATCATTTGAAAGGTAATAAACTAAGCTTTTCAAAAATATATAATATTTTAAATAATTTTATAAAACGTAAAAGACTTTTGTGAAAAGAAAAAATTACTACGTAATGTTAAGTTTCTACTTAGGTTATTTTACTGTTGATAAATGAAACATAGTTAAATTGTATATCATTATAAAGGAAATAGTGTGTAGTTTTCCAAAATGTATAAATAATTTCATTTTATAAAAATTCCAAAAAGACTTTTGTGGAAAAAACACAAAAATACAGATTTTTACTGAAAATAAAATAAATTATATATCATTACATAGCAAATAAACATATCTTTTCAAAAATATATAAAATATTTAATTGCTTTACAAATATTGAAATATAATTAAGTCTTAAATTTTTTTTATTTATTATTCAAATTTTTTGTCAATATTATAAGATCATCATTATCTATTTATCATTAAACTTAAAAAAAGAGAATCTCCATTAAGTGTCCACTCAAGCATAAAATCTATTTAGTAAATATCTCTATACATTTTTTTATAATTTTTTATGTTTAACATACCATGGCAATGGAAATAAACATTTATTTTTTATAAAAAAAACAAACACACATATACATAAGTACTTGTATTTACAAAAAAGATTATAAATTGCCAAGAATTTTTATTTAAAAATTTTTTTTTTTCATTATTTACTATTGTTAAAATCAGCTCATGTGCGAAATGGCTATGAAAATAATAAAAAAATCTATATATTATTTCAATATTAAAAAAAAAACATAAAAAATCATTGGGCGGTGGTGCAACAAGGCACACCTTACTGTAAGGCTGTAACACACCAAACAAACAACCGACAAAAAATAATGACATCTACCAAAAACGGTTTAAAGAAAAAAACAAAACAAAAGCGACAACCAAAAGGTATGTTCAGTTTAGTAGTGTATTTATGTTTTATATGTGACTGTTATAAAAATATTAAAAAAAATAACTAAATAAATAAAAAATTATTGGTTTACATATAAAAACAAATCAGTACAAACTTTAACAACCTACTAAAACAACAACAAAAGTACTTACGTACTTACATGTATATGTGTATGTTTTGTTAGGTAAATAGTATGTACGTTTATAGTTTTTAAACATTGCATTCAAACATATTTTTTTTAGTTCAAACCGTGAGGTTTTGAAAAAATACTTATTATACAAATATAACATTAAGTTGGAAAAAATAACGTTTAAAAAAATAACAGCTACATAGTTTTGAGCAGCTCTCAATGTTGCCACAGTGTTGTAAAGGAAAAGATTCTTTAGAAGTTTTGCAAAAACAAAAATTAACTGGAAGAAAACTAGAACAGAACTAGAACAGAACTAGAACTGAACTAGAACTGAACTAGAACTGAACTAGAACTGAACTAGAACTGAACTAGAACTGAACTAGAACTGAACTAGAACTGAACTAGAACTGAACTAGAACTGAACTAGAACTGAACTAGAACTGAACTAGAACTGAACTAGAACTGAACTAGAACTGAACTAGAACTGAACTAGAACTGAACTAGAACTGAACTAGAACTCAACTAAAACTGAACTAGAACTGAACTAGAACTGAACTTAAACTGAACTAGAACTGAACTAGAACTGAACTAGACTGAAACTAGAACTGAACTAGAACTGAACTAGAACTGAACTAGAACTGAACTAGAACTGAACTAGAACTGAACTAGAACGAACTAGAACTGAACTAGAACTGAACTAGAACTGAACTAGAACTGAACTAGAACTGAACTAGAACTGAACTAGAACTGACTAGAACTGAACTAGAACTGAACTTAACTGAACTAGAACTGAACTAGAACTGAACTAGGACTGAGCTAGACTGAACTAGAACTGAACTAGAACTGAGCCCTAGACTGAGGCCTCAGAACTGAGCTAGAACTGAGCTAGACTACTGAACTAGAACTGAACTAGAACTGAACTAGAACTGAACTAGAACTGAACTAGAACTGAACTAGAACTGAACTAGAACTGAACTAGAAAGAACTAGAACTGAACTAGAACTGAACTAGAACTGAACTAGAACTGAACTAAACTGAACTAGAACTGAACTAGAACTGAACTAGACTGAGCTAGAACTGAACTAGAAACTGAACTAGAACTGAGCTAGAACTGAGCGAGAAACGAGCGAAGAAAAGAAGAGAAAGGAAGAGAGAACGGAAAAGAGAAGGAAAGAGAACGGAACGAGAAAGAACGAGAACGGAAAGAGAAAGGAAAGAGAAAGGAAAGAGAAAGGAACGAGAACGGAAAGAAAGGACGAGAAAGGAAGAGAAACGGAAAGAGAACGGAACGAGAGGAAGAGAAAGGAAAGAGAAACGGAAAGAGAAAGGAAAGAGAAAGGAAAGAGAAAGAAAGAGAAGGAAGAGAAAGGAACGAGAAAGGAAGAGAACGGAACGAGAAGATGAAAGAGAACGGAAAGAGAAGAGAGAACGGAACGAGAAAGAACGAGAACGGAAAGAGAAGGAACGAGAACGGAACGAGAAGGAAGAGAAAAGAGAAGAACGAGAACGGAAACGAGAACGGAACGAGAACGGAACGAGAACGGAAACGAGAAACGGAAACGAGAACGAACGAGAACGAACGAGAACGGAACGAAACGGAACGAGAACGGAACGAGAAAGGAACGAGAAACGGAAACGAGAACGGAACGAGAACGGAACGAGAACGGAACGAGAAGGAACGAGAACGGAACGAGAAACGGAACGAGAACGGAACGAGAAGAAGAGAACGAACGAGAACGGAACGAGAACGGAACGAGACGAAGAGAACGGAACGAGACGGAAACGAGAACGGAACGAGAACGGAACGAGAACGGAACGAGAACGAGAACGGAAAGAGCGAGCGAGCGAGCGAGCGAGCGAGCGAGCGAGCGAGCGAGCGAGCGAGCGAGCGAGGCGAGCGAGCGAGCGAGCGAGCGAGCGAGCGAGCAGCGAGCAGCGAGCAGAGAGTCAGCGAGCGAGCGAGCGAGCGAGCGAGCGAGCGAGCGATCGAGCGAGCGAGCGAGCGAGCGAGCGAGCGAGCGAGCGAGGAGCGAGCGAGCGAGCGAGAGCGAGCGAGCGAGCGAGCGAGCGAGCGAGGAGCGAGCGAGCGAGCGAGCTGAGCGAGCGAGCGAGGAGCGAGCGAGCGAGCGAGCGAGCGAGGAGCGAGCGAGCGAGCGAGCGAGCGAGGCGAGCGAGCGAGCGAGGAGCGAGCGAGCGAGCGAGCGAGCGCAGCGACTAGGAGCGAGCGAGCGAGCGAGCAGCGAGCGAGCGAGCGAGCGAGCGAGCGAGCGAGCGAGCGAGCGAGCTTAGCGAGCGAGCGAGCGAGCGATCGAGCGAGCGAGCGAGCGAGCGAGCGAGCAGCGAGCGAGCGACAGCGAGCGAGCGAGCGAGCGAGCGAGCGAGCGAGCGAGAGCGAGCGAGCGAGCGAGAGAGATGAGAGCGAGCGAGCGAGCTAGCGAGCTAGCATCGATAGCGAGAGAGCGAGCATCGAGCGAGCTATCTATCTATCGATATCTAGCTATCTATCATCTATCTATCTATCTAGCGATCTATCTATCTATCTATCTATCTCATCTATATATCTATCTATCTATCATACTATCTTTAACCAAACAAAGTTTTACTCTTTTAAATCCCCTCCTTTTGCTAAAACTACATACTTGTATTAAACATACTAACAGTCTCTGGTATGTGTGCTGAGTGTGTGTGTTTTTCTGTATGAAAAAACGCCAACTATTTCTTGAATTTTTCTTATTTTCTGTTTTTAATAAAAAATGAAAAAAAAAAAACAAACACATTCAACGACATGGTATGCATCTTAAATAAACGTGCGAACCAAAACTATTCATATTTGTAGTCAGTCAGTCAGCCAGCCACCATACGTACGAGCAAACAACCATGCCATTCCATACTTTAAATGTTGTGTAAAAATATGCGAAATGGCCTAAAAAATAAACTACAATAAACCAATACTGACTGTAAAACATATTTATATTTATATTTTAGATTATTTCTAAAAGGCATTATAAAGCGATACAATCGATGATACACAAGTACATATTTACAAAAGTATTTTATTTTATACATTTGGTTTTAGGAAACTATATAAAACATAGGGGAGGGAGGGTTAGTATTCAGAAGCTTTAACTTTTGTTTTAAAAAAATATTAAACCAGATTTATTTAATAACCGCAAAGTTTTACTTTACAAAGTGAAATTTTCTTGTTAATCAAAAAGAAATTCAACTTTGATTGTTGTCCAATTTCAGTATTTATTAACAATTTTCTTGTATATTATTAATCAGCTATATAATTAAATTCATAAAAATTCCTTTTCAATTTCTATTGCGTGTTACATGAAAGACAAAAGAAAATGTCATTGAATTTAATTATAGACTCACTTTTTGTTATAAAATTTTAAAATGTTTTTTTTTTACTCATAACACATTTATCAATAATATTTTCTATAAATAAAACTCTATGGAAATTGTTTTAAAAATAACAGGTTGAAATATACATATTAATTATGGGAATAAAGCAGAAAATACTGTTCAAAATATAATTTCTTGTGGTCAAACGATTTTTTGTTCCAAATCTCATTTTATCATACAAAATCAATATCTTCCACATATTTTTAACTTAACAATTGACTTTTTATCAAAATCTTATACTTTTACAACTTTTAAGGAAAAATTTAAGTTTCTATCTTAAAAACCACTTTTCATTATAAAAAATTTTGTTTCTAAATTCGGAAAAAACGAATTAAGTTCTAGTTGAGTTCTAGTTCAGTTCTAGTTCAGTTCTAGTTCAGTTCTAGTTCAGTTCTAGTTCAGTTCTAGTTCAGTTCTAGTTCAATTCTAGTTCAGTTCTAGTTCAATTCTAGTTCAGTTCTAGTTCAGTTCTAGTTCAGTTCTAGGTCAGTTCTAGTTCAGTTCTAGTTCAGTTCTAGTTCAGTTCTAGTTCAGTTCTAGTTCAGTTCTAGTTCAGTTCTAGTTCAGTTCTAGTTCAGTTCTAGTTCTAGTTCAGTTAGTTCAGTTCTAGTTCAGTTCTAGTTCAGTTTAGTTCAGTTCTAGTTCAGTCTAGTTCAGTTCTAGTTCAGTTCTAGTTCAGTTCTAGTTCAGTTCTAGTTCTTCAGTTCTAGTTCAGTTCTAGTTCAGTTCTAGTTCAGTTCTAGTTCAGTTCTAGTTCAGTTCTAGTTCAGTTCTAGTTCAGTTCTAGTTCAGTTCTAGTTCAGTTCTAGTTCAGTTCTAGTTCAGTTCTAGTTCAGTTCTAGTTCAGTTCTAGTTCAGTTCTAGTTCAGTTCTAGTTCAGTTCTAGTTCAGTTCTAGTTCAGTTCTAGTTCAGTTCTAGTTCAGTTCTAGTTCAGTTCTAGTTCAGTTCTAGTTCAGTTCTAGTTCAGTTCTAGTTCAGTTCTAGTTCAGTTCTAGTTCAGTTCTAGTTCAGTTCTAGTTCAGTTCTAGTTCAGTTCTAGTTCAGTTCTAGTTCAGTTCTAGTTCAGTTCTAGTTCAGTTCTAGTTCAGTTCTAGTTCAGTTCTAGTTCAGTTCTAGTTCAGTTCTAGTTCAGTTCTAGTTCAGTTCTAGTTCAGTTCTAGTCAGTTCTAGTTCAGTTCTAGTTCAGTTCTAGTTCAGTTCTAGTTCAGTTCTAGTTCAGTTCTAGTTCAGTTCTAGTTCAGTTCTAGTTCAGTTCTAGTTCAGTTCTAGTTCAGTTCTAGTTCAGTTCAGTTCAGTTCTAGTTCAGTTCTAGTTCAGTTCTAGTTCAGTTCTAGTTCAGTTCTAGTTCAGTTCTAGTTCAGTTCTAGTTCAGTTCTAGTTCAGTTCAGTTCAGTTCTAGTTCAGTTCTAGTCAGTTCTAGTTCAGTTCTAGTTCAGTTCTAGTTCAGTTCTAGTTCAGTTCTAGTTAAGTTCTAGTTCTAGTTCTAGTTCAGTTTCTAGTTCAGTTCTAGTTCAGTTCTAGTTCAGTTCTAGTTCAGTTCTAGTTCAGTTCAGTTCAGTTTAGTTCAGTTCTAGTCAGTTCTAGTTCAGTTCTAGTTCAGTTCTAGTCAGTTTAGTTCAGTTCTAGTTCAGTTCTAGTTCAGTTCTAGTTCAGTTCTAGTTCAGTTTCTAGTTCAGTTCTAGTTCAGTTCTAGTTCAGTTCTAGTTCAGTTCTAGTTCAGTTCTAGTTCAGTTCATAGTCAGTTCTAGTTCAGTTCTAGTTCAGTTCTAGTTCAGTTCTAGTTCAGTTCTAGTTCAGTTCTAGTTCAGTTCTAGTTCAGTTCTAGTTCAGTCAAGTTTCTAGTTCAGTTCTAGTTCAGTTCTAGTTCAGTTCTAGTTCAGTTCTAGTTCAGTTCTAGTTCAGTTCTAGTTCAGTTCTAGTTCTAGTTCAGTTCGTTCGTTCTAGTTCAGTTCAGTTCTAGTTCAGTATCTAGTTCAGTTCTAGTTCAGTTCTAGTTCAGTTCTAGTTCAGTTCTAGTTCAGTTCTAGTTCAGTTCTAGTTCAGTTCTAGTTCAGTTCTAGTTCAGTTCTAGTTCAGTTCTAGTTCAGTTCTAGTTCAGTTCTAGTTCAGTTCTAGTTCAGTTCTAGTCAGTTCTAGTTCAGTTCTAGTTCAGTTCTAGTTCAGTTCTAGTCAGTTCTATTCAGTTCTAGTTCAGTTCTAGTTCAGTTCTAGTTCAGTTCTAGTTCAGTTCTAGTTCAGTTCTAGTTCAGTTCTAGTTCAGTTCATAGTTCAGTTCTAGTCAGTTCTAGTTCAGTTCTAGTTCAGTTCTATAGTTCAGTTCTAGTTCAGTTCTAGTTCAGTTCTAGTTCAGTTCTAGTTCAGTTCTAGTTCAGTTCTAGTTCAGTTCTAGTTCAGTTCTAGTTCAGTTCTAGTTCAGTTCTAGTTCAGTTCTAGTTCAGTTCTAGTTCAGTTCTAGTTCAGTTCTAGTTCAGTTCTAGTTCAGTTCTAGTTCAGTTCTAGTTCAGTTCTAGTTCAGTTCTAGTTCAGTTCTAGTTCAGTTCTAGTCAGTTCTAGTTCAGTTCTAGTTCAGTTCTAGTTCAGTTCTAGTTCAGTTTCTAGTTCAGTTCTAGTTCAGTTCTAGTTCAGTTCTAGTTTCAGTTCTAGTTCAGTTCTAGTTCAGTTCTAGTTCAGTTCTAGTCAGTTCTAGTTCAGTTTAGTTCAGTTCTGTTCGTTAGTTCAGTTCTAGTTCAGTTCTAGTTCAGTTCTAGTTCAGTTCTAGTTCGTTCTAGTTCAGTTCTAGTTCAGTTCTAGTTCAGTTCTAGTTCAGTTCTAGTTCAGTTCTAGTAGTTCTAGTTCAGTCAGTTCAGTTCTAGTTCAGTTCTAGTTCAGTTCTAGTTCAGTTCTAGTTTCAATTCTAGTTCATTTCTAGTTTATATATTCTCCACACTTATTTTCTCTTTATGTTTTTTGGTCTACAAATTTATGATAAGCGCTACTTAAAAATGATTTATACTCATAATTATCTTAAATACTAATTATTTAACGAAAATCTTTTTAGGGTTATTATAAACTAATTAAATAATTAAGCCATTGTAAGCAAAGAAAAACTAAAAATAAAAAAACACTCACCTTACGCAGTGCTAAAATTAGCACTCGTTTGCATAAATTTATACAAACATATTGATGACAAAATAAACATAATCCACAGAGCAATAAAATATATAGCAGCAAAAACAAAAACAAAATTCACACACACAAATAACGAAATTGTAATAAAAGTTTATAAACAAAAACAGAAATATTTTTTTTGAAAATTTGTCAAAACAAATGTATTTGCAGTTAAAAATTTTCTCTTAATTATTTTCAAAAATTTCGTTTAATTTTTAGGTTTTGCCACTTGTTTGCACTTGTTTTGCGGGAAATGAAAAACACGCACTGCAAAGAAAAGAAAAAAAATTTAATTAAAAATTTTTAATTATTTTAAAAGTTTAAAAAGGGTAAAATAAGTATTAAGTACATTTTTAATGATGTTTCTATAACAAAAATTTCAAAATCTTTCTACAGAACTCTTTAGGTTGTTAAATTACTTCATGTTAATCTTGATTTTGTTTTCTCAATTAATTTATAATTATTTAATGCCGCATTTAATTTCTTAATTTACTTTATCTGCCATTTACATTAAATTTTATTTAATTCTTTTGAAAATTTAATTGAGCTATAAACGGTTTTTTTCAAGTTTCTTTTCCATTTATTTTGTTTCAAAAAGCACGCGGTATTATTTGATTTGTGTTGAAGCCACCACAACTTGTTGATTTTGTTGTCAAAATTTTAAAATTTTTTTCTGCTGATTTGACGTTTTATTTATTTCAACATTTGTTGCTTTACTTTTTCTTCTACTGCTTAATGTTTTCAATAATAACCCAACAAACACAAATATTTGAAAAATACATGAAATGGAGAATGTTTGGAAAGACTTAAATGAAATGGAGATCAATTCCATAGGTCCTTCAAAACCGATTATAGTGATTTTTTAACTTTTTTACTTTTCACGTAAAATATTTCATTTCGCCTAAAAACCTAAAAGTTATAATTTCACCAAAAAGTGAAAAGTATTTCACATTTTAATTTCACCAAGATTCTTCAATTCACCCAAAAGTCTACTTATCATATAAAAATCGAATTTCTGTCCAAAAATTTAATTTTCACACGAAACTTTACATTTCACCCAAAAATCTTAATTTCACCCAAAAGTGAAATAAAAAGTATTTCAGAAAAGAATTTAGTTTTTTCTCCCAAAAAACTTCAATTCACACAAAAAATCTACTTTTCACTCAAAACTCCTAATTTTACCCAAAAGTGAAAGTATTTCACCCAAAAATCTTCTATTCGCCCAAAAAACTTAATTTCACACAGTAATTTACTTTTCACCTAAAATATTTCATTTTACTCAAAAATCTGTATTTCACCCAAAAGTCATAATTTCACCAAAAGGTGAAAAGTATTTCACCTAAAAATTTTAATTTCACAAAAAATCTTCAATTCACCCAAAAGTCTACTTATCATAAAAAAATCGAATTTTCGTCAAAAAATCAAATTTTCACACAAAAATTTACATTTTACCCAAAAAGTGATATAAAAATTATTTCACACAAAATGTAAAATACTTTGGGTTTTCACCCAATTACTTCAATTTAAATAAAAAAACTACTTTTCACTCAAAATTCCCAATTTCGCCCAAAAGTAAAAAGTATTTCACCCAAAAAAACTTTATTTCAAACAACAAACAACTAATTTTCAAACAAAAATTTACATTTCACCCAAAAATGTTCAATTCACCCAAAAGTGAAATAAAAAGTATTTCACACAAAATGCTAGTTTTTCATCCAAAAAACTTCAATTCACCCAAAAAATCTACTTTTCACTCAAAATTCCTATTTTCACCCAAAAGTGAAAAGTATTTCACCCAAAAATCTTCTATTCACACAAAAAAAAAACTTAATTTCTCATAATAATTAACTTTTTACCTTAAATATTTAATTTTAGTTAAAAATCTTTATTTTACCCAAATGTCATAATTTCACTGGAAGGTGATAAATATTTCACTTAAAATTTAAATTTCACCAAAAATCCTTAATTCACCCAAACGTCTACTTATCAAACAAAAATTTGATTTTCGTCAAAAAATTTTATTTCCACACGAAACTTTACATTTCACTAAAAATTTATTTGTTACACCAACAAATCTGCATTTCACTTAAAAATCTACTTTTCACTTTATTTCACTAAAAATCTACATTTCTCTTTAAAATATCAATATTTTGCTTTAAAAATCTTGTTTTCATCCAAAAATCAACTTTTCACTTAAAAATTGACATCTTTCACCCAAAAAACTACTTTTCACCTTCATTTCACCCAATAATAAACTTTTCAAACAAAAATCTTCACCCAAAAAACCGACATTTCATCTAAAAATCTTAAATTTTTCCAAGGATTTACTATTCACCAAATATTTAATTTCACGCAAAAATCTTAATTTTTACAAGGATTTACTTTTCACCAAATTCTTAATTTCATCAAATTCTTAATATCATCAAATTCTAAATTTCACTTAAAAATTTTAATTTCAACTAAAAAATCGATTTTTCACCTAAAAATTTAAAAATTTTCCAAGAATTTCCTTTTCACCAAATATTTAAATTCACCCAAAAATCTTAATTTGTCCAAGGATTTACGTTTCTCCCAATTCTTAATTTCACCAAATTCTTAATTTTACCAAATTCTTAATTTCACCAAATTCTAAATTTCACCAAATTCTAAATTTCACCCAAAAATCAACTTTTCACTTAAAAAATCCTTATTTCACCCAAAAATCAACTTTTCGCTTAGAACCCTTCATATCACCCAAAAATTTTTATTTCACCTAAAAAATTTCGAGCAAAAATCTACTTTTTGCTAAAAAAAATCTACTTTCACCCAAAAATGTTGATTTTAAACAAAAAACCGATTATCACACAAATGTTTGCTATACACTCATTACCAAAATTTTTCACCTTTTTTTAATCAACCAATTCACAATTTCAAATAGTCCATTTTATTTCAAAAATTCATATATTTTCACAGTGTATTGACAACTACTTTCAAGATCAGAGAAAGAGCATAACTTTGTTAAACAAGAGAGTGAGTAAACTTTAAGTGGTGGGAAGTTTTGGGGGGTGTGGGGGTGGTACGTTAGGTAAATTCATATTTAAAAAACTTATAGTTTTATCAATTTTAAATGTTTACTTTTTGGAATTAGAGAGAGAGAGAGGGAGAGTAATTTTTGTTGTTGTTGTTGTAATGACCTTTCTAAAATGTAGGATTTAATGTGTGTGTGTGTATTACACTAATACCTTTCGCTCTGGGTGTTCGACTTTTGTAATAATTACATTAATATGTTTTTTTTTCATTTAGCAGCCGCCCCCCCTTCAACCTTCTTAAGTGATTTGTTTTTGGCAGAGTATGAACAATGACTAAATAAGTAGTATAATTAATAAATAGTTACTAAAGCACATGGACTGTTTAGCGAAATCAATGGTGAACATGTGCCATAGGTTAATTTGTGCGTTTCAGAAGTGGTGATTTTGTTAAGACACAGATCGATCGGGCCAACGAACAAGTTTCGAAGGTCAATGTAAGTTTGTTTAATTGTTGAGAGTTGCCACGCCCTCTCCCTTAAAAGTCGAATATATTGTAAAGACAATTTTCTCATCCATATGAAAATTTGAAGGAAAAGTGGGAGGAATAGCTAGTTATAGAGGGCGTGGCACCTATCTTATCAAATAAATAGAAACATTTATATATCTAGGAAACACTTAAAGCTAGACACCACAAATTTTACACACATAAATTTGTCATTCATGTGAAGATTTGGGCAAATAAATGGGCGGATTAGAAATACGGGCGTGGCAGCTACCATATAAATAAAATAAAACAATTTCGTCTAATTGGGAAAGTATTAGAACCGGAATTTTAAAAGTTCTTTATGGCAACATTGAAATCCATATAAACCATTTGAAGGAAAAGTGGGAGGGCTAAAAAAAAGGGGCGTGGCATCTCCCACATAAATAAAATAAAACAATTTCGTCTAACTGGGAAAGTATTAGAGCCGGAATTCTAAAAGTTTTTAAAGGGAAACATTAAAATCCATATAAATCCATATTTGAAGGAAAAGTGGGAAGACTAAAAAAGGGGCGTGACACCTCCTTTATGAATTAAATACAAAAATGTGAATATCTAGAAAACGCTTATAGCTAGAATCCTCAAATTTGGCACAAACAACTAATGTTGAACGTAAACAACATTAAAATCCATATAAACAATTTCAAGGAATAATGGGAGGGCTAAAAAAGGGCATGGCATCTCCCATATAAATAAAATAAAACAATTTCGTCTAACTGGCAAAGTATTTGAGCTGGAATTCTAAAAGTTCTTTAGGGCAACATTGTAATCCATATAAACCATTTCAAGGAAAAATGGTAGGACTAAAAAGGGGCGTGACACCTCCTATATGCATTACATACAAAAATGTGAATATCTAGAAAACGCTTATAGCTAGAATCCTTAAATTTGGCACAAACAACTTTGTTATAAATGTGAAAATTTGAGTTATAAACTGGCGAATTAGGAATAGGAGGCGTGGCATAACTATTTAAAAAACAAGGAAATGGGATTTCACATGATTATTCAGATCATAAATCTTATATTAATGATCAAAAACTTTGAGAGACTACTCACTGGAGGCTCCCAAATACAATTGTGAACAATTGAAAAATTTTAATTTATTTAAAAAAATAATAAAAATTGATTTTTGACTAAAAAAAATAAATTTTTTTTCAAGGAAATTATAAAAAAATAAATAAAAAAATAAAAAAACTTTTTTTAAACCAATTCAGGATCTCAAATATTAAAATACGTTTCTAAAATAATTCATAATAAAAATGTTTAAAATTTGTTTAAAATATTTAATAACATTTTATATTAAATTATTAAATATTAATAATGTTTTTTTGTTACATATAATGTTTTTAATATGATTTATTTTAAATGAAATTAATTTTCAATGGTTTTTTTATTCAATTTTATTAGTTATTTATTCATTAATTTATTTATTTATTCATTTATTTATTTATTAATTTTTGTGCACTTTTGATATACTTTTATAATTTATATTTAAGTATTTAATTTTCTTCGAACTGTGTGAATTTATTATTTATGAACAAAATATTATTTCAGGCTTGATTTCAACTCTTATCTAATTATTTTTATTTATTTTTTTAATTTTAAGAATGTTTTGAAAGTTTGTTATTTAAAAATAATGTAAAAAAGAAAAGATTTTTAATATTTTAGTTTTTCTTAGAAAATTTTAAAATTTATGAGAAAAAATTGTTTAGAAATAGTATTCAAAAATAGTATTTTAAATATTATTTTTATAATTTTCAAATTAAGCAAATTTTTTTTAAGTTTTTATTTATTTAAATTTATTTTAATTGTTTCAAAATTCAATTTAATTTTTAAATGATTTTTTGTTTTATAATTGTTAAAAAAAATCACAACAAAATTATTAAATAATTAAGAAATTATTAAATTTAAAAAAAAAAGTATTTTTATAAATTTAATTTTATTTATTTTGAATTTATTGTTATTTAAAGAAAATAATTTATAAAACTATTTTTTATTACTTTTTTATTAATTTTTTAATTTGTTAATTTCATAGTAGTTTTAAAAATTCCGTAAAAACAATTATAATTTCTTTATTTTTTTTTTTAATTTTATTTTAATAATTTATTGTAATTTAATAAAAAATGTTTTTTTATTTATTTTTTAATTTTAATTAATTAAATAATTAAGAAATTATTTAATTTAAAATGTTTTTTATTTATTTTTCATTTGTTTATAGTTTTTTAAAGAAGTTATTTATATTAACGTTTTATTTAATTGATTTTTAGTTTTAAGAAAATTCAAATAAATTTATTAAATAATTAAATTTAAAATATTTTTTATTTATTTTTAATTTATGGTTATTTAAGAGAATAATTTATATTTATTTTTATTTTTTATTCCTTTTCTATTAATTTTTTTAATTTAAAATTAATTTAAAAATTTTGAATAAATTAATTCAATAATTAAGAAATGATGTAGTGTTTTTTATTACTTTAACAATTTTTAATTATTTTTTTTTTAAAGTTGAAAAAATTTATTAAATTAAAAATGTTTTTATTTATTTATCTTTTATTTTAATTGATTAAATAATAAAGAAATTATTTAATTTAAAATGTTATTTATTATTAAATGTTTTTTGTTTTTTATTTTAATTTATTATTTATTTAAAGAAATTATTTAAATTAATTTAAAAATGATTAAATTTAAAGTAATTTTAATTTATTTTTATTTAATGAAAATAATTTTTTATTATTTTTTTATTAATTTTATAAATATTTTAAAAATTTTGAATAAATTTGTTAAAAAAAATTATTTGATTTAAAATGTTTTCTGTTTATTTTTTAATTTTAATTCCTGAAATAATTAAGAAATTATTTCATTTAAAATGCTTTTTTATTTATTTTTTAATTTATTTATAATTCTATCAATTTATATAGAAATGATTAAATTTAAAATAATTATAAATTATTTAAAGAAAATAATTTTTTAAAATTTTTTTTTTTTATTAATTTTATAATTGTTTTGAAAATTTCATATAAATTTATTAAAGTTATTTAATTTAAAATGTTTTTTTAATTTTATTTTTTAATAATTAAGAAATTATTTATTATAAAAAGTTTTTTATTTATTTTTTAATTTATTTGATTAAATAATTAAAAAATTATTTAATTTAAATTGTTTTTTATTTATTTTTTAATTTTATTTAATTAAAGAATTTATAAATTATTTAATTTAAAATGTTTTGTATTTCTTTTTTAATTTTAATTTATTTATAATTATTTAAAGTTGTAAAGAAATTATTAAATTTAAAATAATTTTAATTTATTGTTATTTAACGAACCTCTTTTTTTCTTCTTTTTTTTTTTTCTTCTTTCTCCTTCTCTTGCCTTCTTTTCTTACCACTTCCGCCCTTCTTTCCTTTACCCCTCGTTTTTTTCGTTCCTTTTTCTCTTTCCTCCTTCGGCCTTCTTTCTTCTCCCCGTTTTTTTCTTTCTTTTTTTCCTTTTCCTTCCTTCCTCCTTCCGCCCTTCTTTCCTTTCCCCGTTTTTCTTTCTTTTCTTTCCCCTGTTTTTTTTCTTATTTTTTCTTCCTCTTCCTTTCTTTCGCTTTTCTTCCCTTTCCCCTCCTTTTCCTTTCTTGTTCTTTCCCGCCCTCCTTTTTCTTCTTTTGTTTCTTCCTTTTCCTTGTTTTCCCTTTCTTTTCTTCCCCCTTCCGCCCTTCTTTCCTTTCCCTCGTTTTTTTCTTCTTTTTTTTCCTTTTCTCTTTTCCTCCTTCCGCCCTTCTTTCTTCTCCCGTGTTTTTTCTTTCTTTTTTTTCCTTTTCCTCTTTTCCCTCCTTCCGAAATTATTTATTATAAAAAGTTTTTTATTTATTTTTTAATTTATTTATAATATTTAAATTTGTATAGTTATTAAAGAAGAAAATAATTTTTTAATTAATTTTATAATGGTTTTGAATTTATTTTATTAAAAATTAGAAATTATTTAATTTAATATAGTTTTTTATTTTTTTTTTAATTTTATATTTTTAATAATTAAGAAATTATTTATTAAAATGTTTTTTATTTATCTTTTTAATTTTAATATTTTAAATAATTAAGAAATTATTTATTATAAAGTTTTTTATTAATTTTTTAAATTTTATATTTTAATAAATTAAGAAATTATTTATTATAACAAGTTTTTTATTTATTTTTTTAATTTGAATTCCTTAAATAATTAAGAAATTATTTTATTATAAAAAGTTTTTTATTTATTTTTTTAATTTTAAATTGAATAAATAATTAAGGAATTATTTATTATAAAATGTTTTTTATTATGTTTTTTTCATAGTATTTAATTACATAATTAAGCAATTATTAGATTAATTTTATTACTATTTTTTTTAATTTTAATTATATTTATAATTATATTTAATATATATTTAGTTATATTTAGTTATAATTATTTATATTATATTAAAATTTTTGTTAATTATTATTTATTTTATTTTTTTTTTTTTTTGTTATTTTATTTTTAAAATATTTATTTTTCTTTATATAATTTTATTTTATGTATATTTAAACAATTGTTTTTTATTTTTTTTTTATTATTATTTTTTATTATTATTTATTTTTAGCGGTTTTTTTTTATTGAAAACAATTTGTTTTTTTTTTTTTCAAAATGCACTGAGAAAAATAGTTGTTTAGTGAAAAATAGCAAAATATAAGAGAGTAAATTAAAGGGAGAATTGGGGTTCTTGTATTTTTTTTTTTTTCTTTATCACTTAATTTTTTTATACATTTTACGGCAATAACCTGATGTGTTTCGTTTTATTTTGTTGTTTTTTTTTTTTCATTTCGTGTTTAGTTTCTCATTATTGTTGTTGTTGTTATTTTGTATATTTAACGTCGCCAAAGTAGTGGTTTTTGTTATTGTTGTTGTTGAAAAGAATGCCATATATTTTGTTGTTGTCGTTAAATTTTTTTTTTTTGAGTTGAGTTGTTGTTTTTTTTTTCTACTGTATAGAAAAAAAAAGATCTTGTTTTTGTATTTGAAAAACTATACTCTCACACTCTCTAATTAACTCTCTAAACTTGCTCTCTAAGACTTTTGAAGAGAGCAACAAAAAAACACAAATTTATTTATTAAACATAATTGATTTTTGTTTAATTGTATGGGTTTTTTTGAAATTTTGTTAAATTTAACAAAATAAAAATTTTTTATATTTTTTTTTTTTATAAAAAAAAACACAAAAATAATTTAATTTTCTTTTTTAATCACCTTTTTTATAATTGCCAGCTTTATAATCAACGCGTTTTAGTCAAAATCACTCTCGTTGTGGTATTTCATGGAAATTTTTCTCTTTTTTTTATAAATTCATTATATATATTTTTTTAAATAAACTTATAGTACGAGTTGTTGTAATTTTCAAATTTAATTTCAAACTTTAAACTATAAAAAGTTTTTTTTGAAAACTTTTTTTTTTAATAAATCTTTTTAAATAATTTCTAATAAAACTTTTAGAAGTTTTTTTTGTATTTTTATAATTTTCTCTTTTTTTTCAAATAAAATCTTAAAAAAAAATCTTTTCAAAAACTTTTATATATTTCAACCGCTTCGCTCAGCACCGTAAACTAAACTGAACTAAACTGCTGGGCACCAGCAACATTTGTTTTTTCCTCGCACACACAAAAATTCCATCAGAGATTCATTCCAACAATGTTTTTTGGATTTTTTTTTCTTTCTTTCTTTCGTTATTTTATTTTGTACACTTTGCAATCTGTATCTCTGTGTATCTTAAAGATACTCGCGGGTTTTTTTTTGTTACGAATTATTGTGGTATGAGTAAAAATGTTGGATTTGTTTCTTTACAAGTTGCTGTCGTTACGTTGCGTTCATTGTCGTGGTCGTCGTTGTCGTACCTGCTATTAAAACAATTATGGTGAGTGTATTGCGTTTGTTTGTGTGTAGAAATGTAACCGTGTTGTGTATCTGTGTTTAAAACTATTTTGTATATTGAGGTCTTTTTTTTACCACTGATTTTCCCCGTTCGTTCTTCTATATATATTACTCTCTTTTTTTTCACTATAACACTCTCTCGTTACTCTACTCTATTCTCTTTCAAGATCGTTTTGTATAAAAATATTTGTATTTAGCATTGCCAACTTGAAATGTCTACCAGTTTGTTGGTGTGTGTGTGTGTGGTATGGCCGCAACAACAACAACAAATACCAAGAAGTACTAAAGAAGTAGGAACAAAAAATCTAATTGGCAAAGAATTTGAAGAACAATTTTATTTCTCCAAATCACCATAATTTCTTGCAAGGTCAGTTTATCATCTTTGGCTTATAGAAATGTTGTTGTTGTTGTTCCAAAGAAATGCTGAAAACCTTTGTAGGAGTTCAAAAAAAAAAAAAAAAAACGTTGAAATGTTAAGGAGCAGAAAAGTATGTGGCTGATGTAAAGAGTTAAGGTTGGCAAATCTTACATGACCAATACTTCCTTAATCCAAATGGATCTTTCGGTATTGATCATTGTTTGTGATCAAAGCTCATCTGATCAAAACTTGATCTACTCAATTAACCATTCAAATTGATCCTTTTATCCATTATAAGACTGCTTTATACAAAATATATTTTAGATGATCTTGTTGTCTTGAGATTTGAAAATATTCTGATATTAAGCGTTCTTGAATTGTTCTTAATACTCGATTAAGTTACCGAAGTATATCTGAACAACGCGATCCTACCTTCGTCAATCTCACGCAACGCTTCAGCTCATTAATGATCGGGTATTGATCATCGCTGTGATCAAGGCTTCATCTACTCATGTTATCAAATCTTTTCCTACTCCATTAACCATTTAAATTGGCCCTTGAATCCATCTTAATTTATTCTACATAAGATCATTCAGATGATCTTGCAGGCAGGTTGCCTTAAGATTTGAATGTATTCACCTTTATTCTACATAAGATCATTCAGATGATCTTGCAGGCAGGTTGCCTTAAGATTTGAATATATTCTGATATTAAGCGATCTTGCATTGATCTTCATACTTGAAATAAATTACCGGTATATATCTAATCAATGCGATCGATCCTTCTTCTTCAATCGCCCTAATTACATGCATCTTAGCATGCAACGCTGCAGCTCACGGTTGATCCCGTATTGATCATCACTGTGATCAAAGCTTTATTTACTCAAGGCATCAAAGGCTTTCCTACGCAATTAACTCAATTAACTATATTTCAGATGATCTTGTTGTCTTAGGTTAGGTTAGGTTGATGTGTAGTACATCAAATCCGAAGAAATACATCTAGACCACTATCGGGCCTGTTGTGCGCTAATTTTCATGAAAAAAATGGTTTAATGTTCAGAAACTCAGTTTCCTGGATGTAATTCGTAAGAATTTTCCAAACAGTGTTAGTCAGGAATGTTATTTCCGGAATAACATCACTTTCAAGATACTTGGATCTAACTTCGACGAATGCTTAACAGTGGCAAAGAGAAAGTGCTCCAAAGTATCACTGTCCTCTCCACATGCTCTACAATCAGCTGAATCCGCACAGCCAATTTGGAATATATTTGCTCGTAATCCTGTGTGTCCACTCAGAATATGTACATCATACTAACTTCAGACTTGCTGGTCTTGTTCTCATCAGTGTCACCCCATAGGATCTTTGTGGTTCTACCCACCGTTTCATTATTCCAGACGCCTTATGGGATTCTCTCACCCATATTATTAATTCAGCTTTTGTTGCGTCGAATCGTTTTGCGTTTGTCAGGTTCCTTCCCTTTAAAACTATTACATTCGCCCTTTCGTTGCCGACTACTCCCGAATGGTCTGGTATCCTATGATGTAAACCTTAGCTCTGGGAGAGTATTCAGTTAAAGCTTTCTTACAATCCAATGCGGTCTTAGATTTAATTCTATCACATGATATCGCTCCAATTGCCTTCTGGCTGTCGGTAAATATATTAACGGCTGTGGGCACCAGTATTTATTCTAATCCAATTTACACATTCCGTTATTGCTCGGACTTCTGCCTGGAAGCTTGTGTTATGATTTGGTAAACGGTGGTATATTTCTGTTGCTGGGTCTTCAATATAGAACCCCAGACCCACTTTATGCCGCAATTTAGAGCCATCCGTGTAACAAGGGATTCCTACTGGTATTTGCTCTAGTTTTCCGCTTCACCAAGACATTCTATCTGGGATCAGAGTTTCAAAGTTTCCGACATATTCTGTGTCTGATATGCGATCAGGCACGTCCGATGATTGTGTATAACCTTCCAATGTGTCCAGTATACATTGATGACGTATCCTATAACCGCCTTTGGCCAGTTCGCCAAAAGTAAAGAGACGTTCGGCTGTAAGCGACGCCTTATATCTTGTTGTCTTAAGATTTGAAAATATTCTCATATTAAGCGATCTTCAATTTTTCCTTATACTCGATTAAGCTACCGGAGTTTATAAAATCAACACGATCCTACTCCGTCAATTCCTCTAATTACTTGCATATTAACAAGCAACGCTACAGCTAATGGATCATCCGGTAATGATCATCGCTGTGATCAAGGCTTAATGGCATTAAATCTTTCTCTACTCAATTAACCATTCAAATTGGCCAATTAATCCATCTTAAGACTACTTTATTCTGTGTAGCTATTTCTGAATTTGTTTCTTGAGAATCCTTGCAATAAATTACAGGAATCAATACAAGATATTTTAGATGATCCTGTAGGCAGATTACATATAATCAATGCAATCCTTCTCCTTCAATACCTCATGTTACAGGCATCTTTACACATAGCGCTGCAGCTAATGGATCAACCGCTTTAAGAATTTGAATGTCTTACTCGATTACATCTCGAGAATACTTTCTAGATTATTCGTAAAGTAAGAAATTTCTGGAATATTTGAGGTGATCTTAAAAGGCGATCAACAGAATTGAATGTGGATTGTACTATTTCTATATGTGTCTATATCTCAGCGGATATATAGATTTATTTCTCGAAGATTGTGGACAGGTGGATTGTACTATTTCTCTCTCGAACAGCATAGCGTTCGAATAATGCGATCGGCTGTTGCGATGAAAATTTCGGGACTATGAACTGGTGATGATCAAATGTATCCTCGGCCTTTCCTTGGAATGGAGTCGAAGCAGAGCATCATATATTCAGGCTCTACGGGTGGCCAGTTTTCCGCAGGACTTGTCCTGGCTGGTCTGTTGGTTGAGGTTCCTTCGGGATCCTTGTAGTGGCTGTGGTTTATATCCAAAATTCGCGGGGCGATGTGACAGAGCAATTTATGCTGGATTCCTGAACCCGTTGAGTATCTCTTACTCTTCGCGTAGTAGGGCGCTAGGATAGGTTGTGGAATTCTCATTCCCCAGTCATTCCGTAGATCGTTCTTTATGTTCTGAGAATGGAACAGATGTAGTTGGTGAACGATCGGTAAAGACTACTCTGCTCGACAGTAGACTAGTACTGATTTAGTAGACCTTTTACTTCAGGGAAGTTCTCGGTGCTGTTGCCATCTCAACAGGATGCATATTGTTTCATGCTATGCGACTTATGGTTGAGACCTGCCACTCAACTTGTCGGGGCAATTATTGGGTATGAATTGACTTCCTACATCCTTTGTCACATTATCTAATTTATTGACTGAGTATTTCGGTCTATTTCTAGCCGGATCAACAGAGCCAGGTTAAGGCATGCACTGGAATGGGTCATTAGTTGATGGAGATTACATTTTAAATAATGCATGCAATTTCATGACATCTAAAGGGTGATCACTTTCCAGTATACCGGAAGATTGATTTCATCTGATGTTGGAGATGTCACTCCTTCTATTGACTATAGACCAGTGCTTGCCTTTTCCTTATCGGGGTTTGCATTGGGATTGATTCCTGTCATTCAGCAACGGGGCTATTATGGCAAGAGATTAGAGAGCTCGAGTACTTCAGCATAGTGCTTGTACATGGACCGGCACAGCCATGTACAAATATTGCCACCCTGAGTTCTTCATAGAAGGATTCAGGGACGCGTGGTAGACCGTTCTCAAGTCTACCCAGTGTATGAAAAAGACCACCGTGAAATAAGGCCGTCAAGGCCGGTGTTCACGTTAAGCACTTAGACATTCTTGTCTGTATGTGTCCATTGAAACTTTGTGAGCACCCTACAGCTAGCAATTTTCATTGTAATTTCATGAAATTTGGTTTTTTAACTTTTAACTTTTTTAGTAAAATCTTATGAATTCTTAAATCAAGTACGAAATGAACTCAAATCAATACCACTTTGTTATCAATTTGATTTTTAGTAAAACCGTACTTAACGTAGATCTGAAATCGCTGTGGTTTGTTTAGAGTGGGGATTACTAAATTTTTTTCTTGAGTGTAACATTACAGCCATTTCCTTCTTTCTTTTCTTATTTAAAAACAAATAATAATAATAAAATTTTTAAATTCTTTTCATGCTTTATTAAGAGTGTCAACAAATTTGGCAGAAATATTTGCACAATAAATTCTTTTGTTTTTCACTTTTTAGAAGCAGAAAAAAAATCCTATTCATAAAACATGAGACTATTGATACAGCTGGGGATGAGTTAAATAATATAAAAAAAATAAACAAAATAAATAATTAAAAAACGTAAGAAAAAAATTTAAAATAATAGATCTGGAAATAAGAAATGACAATTTAAAGACAATTCAGTTGCTTTAAAACGTTACCCAGGATCCAAAATCGAATTCAAAATTCAAAAACCATTCTAAATTAATATTCAATAATCTTGTTTAAGTCACATAATCCACATTCCGGGGCGTCACTAGCCATTGGCTATTAAACAACAAGAATAATGCAATCCATGTCAACGCAACATCATCATCATCAATATCATCATCATTATTATAATTATGATTAAAAACCAATACAAAATTTTTCAAAATATCTTTTCTTTTAGATTGAACGAAAAGTCAAGACCAAATTTTATAAAATTGTTGAAAATTCTTTCATATTCAAATGTTAACAACTGACTGAATTGTGGGCTAAATCCACAAACAAAAAACAAACCCATTTGAACGAGCCATCAACAGCACAAAAAAATCAAACCCTGTCCGAAAAAAAAAAATATCAACCTAAAAAAAAAACAAACCGAATGATTTCTTCTGATTTTGATTCTTTTGTCGGCTTTAAGGCGACATACTAAGCGGTTTACTTTTGATGTGTGATAATAAAATAATTGCGATAAACTATCTATTCTTTTCTTTATGCCAGTACATACGTAAAGGTCTTCTTTACTTTTTTTTTTTTTTTGAAATTTTTTATATATTTTTTGCTTTCTTATTATTCCCCTGCATTATTTGGATTTTTTTTTATTATTTTTTGCAAAAAAAAAAAAAAAAAACTATCAAACAAATACTCGAAAAAAAGTTAAAATCAAACTAAAGAACAAAAAAAAAACAGTTTTTTTTCGAAAACAAGACTTAAGAACGTCTGAAAAAAACAAACGCGATTCTTGAGGCAAAAACAAACAAAAAGAAAGAAAAAAAAAAAAACACTAAAACAAATAAAAAATAATAAACTTACAAATAAATATTATAACAAGAGCATAGTTTAGGAGACAACGAGGGTACAATACAATCAACAAACCGAGAACCGAGAGTAGAATCAAATGTACGATCGTACGAACCAACCTGTAAGCTGACAACATATTTTTCAAAGACAAAAATTCACTAACAACGATATGATGACTGTGGGACAAAAGTACCTACTGTTGTGGTTGAAGTTTACAGATTATTTGGTTCAGATCTAGACTGTACAAAGGACTTTAGTTCGGAGTAAAATGCAAAAAATTTACTAGAATATAGACAAGACTATAGTTCAGAATATACCAGAGATTAGTATATATTCTCGACTATAGACCAGGTTATAGAGCAGACCAGAGTCCGGACTATAGAATAAACTATAGACCAGACTATAGAACTGATTATAAACCAACCTATAGTCCAGACTACAGACTACACTATAGTCCAGACTATAGACTAAACTATAGTCAAGACTATAGACTAAACTACAGCTCAGACTATACACTAAACTAGAGTCCAGACTATAGACTAAGCAATAGTCGGGATCATTTACTACCATATAGTCCAGACTATAGATAAAACTATAGTCCAGACTATAGACAAAATTACAGCCTAGACTTTAGTCTATAGTCGAGGCTAATCCGGACAATAGAATAAACTATAGTCCAGACTATAGACTAACTCATAATCCAGACTATAGACGAAACTGTAGTCGAGACTATAGACGAAACTATAGTCGAGACTATAGACTAAACTATAGTCCCGATTATACACTAAACTATAGTCTATACTATAGACTAGCTATAGTACCAACTATAGAATAAAATAGAGTCCAGTCTATAGACTAATCAATAGTCCAGATCACAGACTACGCTATAGTCCAGAATATAGACTAAACTATAGTAAAGACCATAGACATAGACAAACTATAGTCCATACTATAGACTAAGCTACAGTCCAGACTGTAGACCATAATAGAGTCCAGACTACAGACTAAGCAATAGTCTGGATCACAGACTGTAAACTAAACTAAACTATAGTCCAGACTATAGACAAAACTATAGTCCAGACTATAGACTAAACTCTAGTAAAGGCCATAGACTAAACTATATAGACTAAACTATAATCCAGACAATAGACTAAACTATAGTCCAGCCTATAGACTAGCCCATAGTCCAGACTATAGACCAAACTATAGTCGAGACTATAGACTAAACTATTGTCCCGACTATACACTAAACTATAGTCCATACTATAGACTAGCTATAATACCGACTATAGACTAAAATAGAGTCCAGACTATAGACTAAGCAATAGTCCGGATCACAGACTACCCTATAGTCCACACTATATACTAAACTATAGTAAAGACCATAGACTAAACTATATTCCAGACTAAAGACAGACTATAGTTCAGACTATAGGCAAAACTATAGTCCAGACTATGGACTAAACTATAATCCAGACAATAGACTAAACTATAGTCCATACTATAGACTAAATTATAGTCCAGACTATAGACTGAAAGACAATATAAATTAAAAATAGTCCAGACTATGGACTAAGCAATAGTCCAGACTATCGACTAAACTATACCTCAAAATATGGACAAAACTATAGTTTAAACTAAAGACTAAACTTTAGGACAGACTATACACTAAAGTAAAGTCCAGACTATAAACCTAACTATAGACCAGACTATAGATTAAACTACAGACCAGACTATAAACTAAATTATAGTCCTGAGTATATACTAAGCTATAGTTCAAACTAAAGTCTAAACTATAGCTAAAACTAAAGACTAACCTATAGTCCTGGTTATAAACAAAACTATAGCCCAAACTAAAGACTAAACAACTATACATAGACTTAACTATAGACCAAACTATAGACTAAACTATAGACCAGACTATATATTAAATTACAGACCAGACTATAAACCAAACTATAGTCCTGACTATAGTCTAAACTATAGACTTAATTATAGTCAAACTGTATACTAAACTATAGTCTAAACTAAAGACAAAACTATAGTCCAGGTTATAAACTAAACTATAGCCCAAACTAAAGACTAAACTAAAGTTCAAACTAAAGTATAAACTATAGTCCTGAATATAGACTGAAATATAGTCCAGACTATAGACTATACTATAACCAGACTATAACCTACACTATAGCGCAGACTGTAGCCAAGACTATAGTCCAGACAAGAGCCTAGGCTATAAACTTGTCCCTTGTGTAGTTTATGGTCTTCATTATATGTAAACTGAAATTATAATTCCTAATCAAAATCAATACAAAATCTCCTACTGTCCAACAACTCTACATTGAGCGACGTTTAAATCAACAACGTTTGTGATAAAAAAAAAAAACTGCAAAAAAAACAGAAAGAACAAGCAGAGAACAAACACAATTGTACTACAAACTAAATGAGAATCCCAGTAGCACAAACATAGATCCACACAAACACACACACTCATACTTAAGAATAAGATATTTCTTTTTCAAAGCCCCCCAGAAAAGAGAATAAGAGGGTATGCCTCAAATTCCATTTAGATATTCCATGATTGTATGGGTGAAGCAGCAAACAAACAAGCAACAGTCGCAGCTACAGTCTCAATACAAAGCAGCAGCAATAACAGGCAACAACATGCATGCTATAGCGAAATAAAATGAATGAGCAAAAACAAAAAAATACAAAAAATTGTAAGAAAAACAACAAACTAAACCAAGAGTTAAACAGCACAAGACACAGAAAACCCTACTCTACTCCCATCCAATCATCCAGCAAGAGTCGTCTACAATATACACATACAGCTCTCCTCTAGATACGGCGAATACAATCTGCAATCTAACCATATAGAGCTTATTCAACGAATGAAGCAAGTAAACGCGTTTTTTTCTGAAATTTTATTTCAATATTTTTTTATTCTTTCGAACTGCTACGATATCGTCACTTGGGCGCATTCCACAGCATAATGTGAGCTTGATTTGCTGGATTCTTTTTAACATTTGTGTGTGTGTGTGTGTCTTTCTGTATTTTTTAGCAAAACTTTTATACGTTTAATTCTATGTTGTTGAATTTTATTGCTTGTTGGCTGTTAGGTTAGGGAACAGTGTTGCCAATTTTTCCAACATTTCCCATCAAAAAGTGTCGGATTTAGCTTTTAGCAAAAGACTATATTATAGACTAGACTATAGACTAGACTATAGACTAGACTATAGACTAGACTAGACTATAGACTAGACTAGAGACTAGACTATAGACTAGACTATAGACTAGACTATAGACTAGACTATAGACTAGACTATAGACTAGACTATAGACTAGACTATAGACTAGACTATAGACTAGACTATAGACTAGACTATAGACTAGACTATAGACTAGACTATAGACTAGACTATAGACTAGACTATAGACTAGACTATAGACTAGACTATAGACTAGACTATAGACTAGACTATAGACTAGACTATAGACTAGACTATAGACTAGACTATAGACTAGACTATAGACTGGACTACAGACTAGACTATAGACTAGATAGACTATAGACTAGACTATAGACTAGACTATAGACTAGACTATAGACTAGACTATAGACTAGACTATAGACTAGACTATAGACTAGACTATAGACTAGACTATAGACTAGACTATAGACTAGACTATAGACTAGACTATAGACTAGACTATAGACTAGACTATAGACTAGACTATAACTAGACTATAGACTAGACTATAGACTAGACTATAGACTAGACTATAGACTAGACTATAGACTAGACTATAGACTAGACTATAGACTAGACTATAGACTAGACTATAGACTAGAATAGACTAGACTATAGACTAGACTAGACTATAGACTAGACTATAGACTAGACTATAGACTAGACTAGACTATAGACTAGACTATAGACTAGACTATAGACTCTATAGACTAGAATAGATAGACTAGACTATAGACTAGACTATAGACTAGACTATAGACTAGACTATAGACTAGACTATAGACTAGACTATAGACTAGACTATAGACTAGACTATAGACTAGACTATAGACTAGACTATAGACTAGACTATAGACTAGACTATAGACTAGACTATAGACTAGACTATAGACTAGACTATAGACTAGACTATAGACTATAGACTAGACTATAGACTAGACTATAGACTAGACTATAGACTAGACTATAGACTAGACTAGAGACTAGACTAGAGTAGACTATAGACTAGACTAGAGTAGACTATAGACTAGACTATAGACTAGACTAGAGTAGACTATAGACTAGACTAGAGTAGACTATAGACTAGACTATAGACTAGACTATAGACTAGACTATAGACTAGACTATAGACTAGACTATAGACTAGACTATAGACTAGACTATAGACTAGACTATAGACTAGACTATAGACTAGACTATACTAGACTATAGACTAGACTATAGACTAGACTATATACTAGACTATAGACTAGACTATAGACTAGACTATAGACTAGACTATAGACTAGACTATAGACTAGACTATAGACTAGACTAAGACTAGACTATAGACTAGACTATAGACTAGACTATAGACTAGACTATAGACTAGACTATAGACTAGACTATAGACTAGACTATAGACTAGACTATAGACTAGACTATAGACTAGACTATAGACTAGACTATAGACTAGACTATAGACTAGACTATAGACTAGACTATAGACTAGACTATAGACTAGACTATAGACTAGACTATAGACTAGACTATAGACTAGACTATAGACTAGACTATAGACTAGACTATAGACTAGACTATAGACTAGACTATAGACTAGACTATAGACTAGACTATAGACTAGACTATAGACTAGACTATAGACTAGACTATAGACTAGACTATAGACTAGACTATAGACTAGACTATAGACTAGACTATAGACTAGACTATAGACTAGACTATAGACTAGACTATAGACTAGACTATAGACTAGACTATAGACTAGACTAGACTAGACTATAGACTAGACTATAGACTAGACTATAGACTAGACGTCAAATTTGTCTGGAATAACGTCAAATTGACAACAGTGTTGGAGATTTTTTCCTTCATATTTCGTTTTGAAATCTTTGCAGTTGCGCAGAGGCAGCAATCATTTACTAGTCTCTATTTAGAATGTATAGCGATGGTTGGTGTTGGGCTTTCTAGGAGGCTCGTTTGTGTTGGTCGTAGCCATTCGTAATCGTGGCTAAATATTTTACAAAATTTTTTTTTATCATTTCGTTGTACTTAGCCGTTTATAGCTGGTATTTTTTGTATGCGTTTTTCTATTTTTTTCTTATTTCATTTTTCTTGTCTTGCTGTTGTAACAAGAGGAGACTGGTTTTGTTTTATTTAAATTCACTGTTCAAAATTTCAATGTCTGTTTGCCTGGTCCAAGATTTTTAACTTAACAACAACTCAAGCTGCAGGCTGGCTGATTTGAGTGACTGGCAGCAGCAGATCGATCGGCTGAAACTATTTGACTTACGTTGTATTATATTAAAGATTTGTAGTAGTTGTTGTTCTATGGTATGTTTTGTCTTAACCCATGATGGTGGGTAAGGATAGTTGTACGATAAGGCGAGGGAAATAGAATTATGCATGTGGACTCAATGTCGGTCCTTTAGACTATAGTCTAGACTAGACTATTAACTAGACTGTAGACTAGACTATAGACTAGACTGTAGACTAGACTATAGACTAGACTATACACTAGACTATAGACTAGACTAGACTAGACTAGACTAGACTAGACTAGACTATACTATAGACTAGACTATAGACTAGACTATAGACTAGACTAGACTAGGCTATAGATTAGACTATAGACTAGACTACAGACTACAGACTAGACTATAGACTAGACTATAGACTAGACTATAGACTAGACTATAGACTAGACTATAGACTAGACTATAGACTTGACTATAGACTAGACTATAGACTAGACTATAGACTAGACTATAGACTAGACTATAGACTAGACTATAGACTAGACTATAGACTAGACTATAGACTAGACTATAGACTTGACTATAGACTAGACTATAGACTAGACTATAGACTAGACTAGACTATAGACTAGACTATAGACTAGACTATAGACTAGACTATAGACTAGACTATAGATTAGACTATAGACTAGACTATAGATTAGACTATAGACTAGACTATAGACTAGACTAGACTATAGACTAGACTATAGACTAGATTATAGACTAGACTATAGACTAGATTATAGACTAGACTATAGACTAGACTATAGACTATACTATAGACTAGACTATAGACTAGAGTATAGACTAGACTATAGACTAGACTATAGACTAGACTATAGACTAAACTATAGACTAGACTATAGACTAGACTATAGACTAGACTATAGACAAGACTATAGACTAGACTATAGACTAGACTATAGACTAGACTATAGACTAGACTATAGACTAGACTATAGACTAGACTATAGACTAGACTATAGACTATACTATAGACTAGACTATAGACTAGACTATAGACTAGACTATAGACTAGACTATAGACTAGACTATAGACTAGACTATAGACTAGACTATAGACTAGACTATAGACTAGACTATAGACTTGACTATAGACTTGACTATAGACTAGACTATAGACTAGACTATAGACTAGACTAGACTATAGACTTGACTATAGACTTGACTATAGACTAGACTATAGACTACACCATAGACTAAACTATAGACTAGACTATAGACTAGACTATAGACTGGACTATAGACTAGACTATAGACTAGACTATAGACTAGGCTATAGATTAGACTATAGACTAGACTACAGACTAGACTACAGACTAGACTATAGACTAGACTATAGACTAGACTATAGACTAGACTATAGACTAGACTATAGACTAGACTACAGACTAGACTATAAACTATACTATAGACTAGACTATAGACTAGACTATAGACTAGACTATAGACTAGACTATAGACTAGACTATAGACTAGACTATAGACTAGACTATAGACTAGACTATAGACTAGACTATAGACTAGACTATAGACTAGACTATAGACTAGACTATAGACTAGACTATAAACTTGACTATAGACTAGACTATAGACTTGACTATAGACTAGACTATAGACTACACCATAGACTAAACTATAGACTACACTATAGACTAGACTACACTATAGGCTAGACTACACTATAGACTAGACTACACTATAGACTAGACTACACTATAGAATAGACTACACTATAGACTAGACATCCTCCTATCAACCTAACCTAACCATAGACTAGTTTTTTAGTTAGAAATACTTAAATTTTCAATTATTTTCCAAAGGGTTAAACTCGCATTACTTGTCTTTCATTCCACTCAGCAACAAAATCGGCGACAGCAAGAAACGTCTGCAGCAGCAGCAGCATTAAGCCAACAAGCCAATCACACAGGAATTCACGAAAGCACGAAGTCAAAAACAGGCATGCGAGTAGTTAGGCGTCCAGCCAAACAATCCAGTCAGGCAATCATACAACATAAAACTTAGAGGAGCCTTTACCAGCGTCAAATCGTTTCCCCCTTCCTTCCACACCCTCATCAACAATGCTGTCAACGTTACTAGTTTCTCCCGGCTTCAAACTCCTAAACGTATTTCGAAAATGGAAGAAAAAACTTAAGCATCTTAAAAACTTCCAACTTTTTCAAGGAACATCTTAGGTTGTTGCTACAATTGCAGCTGCTGTTGTTGCTGCCGTTGTTGTTGTTCTTGTTATTGGTGTTGTTCATATAATCGTTTATATTATTTTGGCATTCTTTAGGTCCCTTCTTGGCATCTTTATTTTTTAAAATTTTGCTTTTTTTTATATGTGTTTTTTTTTGTAAGTTTTTTTGTTGAATATGTTGTAGCAATAAGTAGTAGTTGCTGTGCTCACTGTTGCTTAGCGTGGCCTGGCATATGTGTTTTTTGTTGTATGCGTGAAATTGGCGCGCATTTTTTAAATTTCAACATATTTTTTTTTTTTTGTTTTTTGCTTAAATTTTTGTTGTTTGTGCTCTTGTTGTTATTTTTCCTTAAAATCTTTTTTATTTAATTTTTGCTTAAACTGCACCTGGTTTTTGTATTGTTTTCAAAATTAAAGTTTTTGTTGTTATGGCCAAACAAAAATCTCTGCCAAAAGGAAATTTGATATTTGATTTAAATATTTTTGGGGGAAATAAATCA